>NC_134358.1:340683446-340833446 GCF_048569485.1 Anomaloglossus baeobatrachus
ACTCAGTTCACCTCCCGCTTCTGGAGGGCTCTCTGCAAACATCTGGGAGTGACTCTGGACTTTTCTTCAGCCTACCATCCTCAGTCGAATGGCCAAGTGGAACGAGTCAATCAGATCTTGACCTCCTTCTTACGTCACTACGTCAACGCCCATCATGACGACTGGTCCACGCTTCTTCCTTGGGCTGAATTCTCCCATAACCACCACGTCAGTGAGTCCTCCTCCAGCTCTCCCTTCCATGTCGTTTATGGACTTCAGCCTTCCGTCCCATTGCCTGTATCCTCTTCCTTGGATGTCCCTGCTGCTGATGCTGTAGCCCGTGACTTTGCAACAATTTGGGACTCTGTCAAGGCGTCCCTTGGACGTGCTTCCCTGCGGATGAAGAGACACGCAGACAAGAGGCGTTTGGATCCTCCGTGTTTTTCTCCAGGAGATCTCGTCTGGCTTGCTTCCAAGTACGTCCGATTGAAGCTACCATCATACAAGCTGGGTCCTCGCTACATCGGGCCGTTTAAAGTCCTCTGCAGAATAAATGAGGTCTCCTACAAGCTGCAGCTCCCGCCCACGATGAGGATACCCAACTCCTTCCACGTCTCCCTGCTCAAGCCGGTTGTCCTTGGTCCCTTCTCCGCTGCTGCCAGTTCGGCTCCTCCTCCTATTGCTGATGATGACATCTATGCGGTAAGGGATATCGTGGCCATGAAAACCGTACGGGGCCGGCAGTTCTTCTTGGTGGACTGGGCGGGGTATGGTCCTGAGGATAGGTCCTGGGAACCCCGGGAGAATGTGGGTACTCCTCTGATTCGTGCCTTCCTGTCCCGGTTGCGGGGAGGTGGGCGTGGGGGAGGGGGTACTGTCACGCTCCCCGGGTCCCCTGTCCAGCTCCCCGGCTCCCCTGCCACGCTCCCCGGCTTCCCTGGCTCGCTCCCCGGCTCCTCTGTCCGGCGTCCCCCGCTCCACAGCCTCCAGGCCTCCTCACCTATGATCCCCAGGCGTCCCGGTCCCCGCTCCCAGCGTCCGCCGGCAGCTTCGCTCCAGCCCAGCTCCCCTGCCTCCTGTTCGTCGCTCCCTGCCCTGGCTTCTGGCACCCGGGCCTCGCGCATGCGCATTAGGGCGCGCGCGCGGTCATTGACCCTTTCTTAAAGGGCCAGCGTCCACGGACAGGATATTGAACACACAGGTACAGGGTATAAAGGGGTTTTATGTCCAAGTGGGCGGGGCCTGTTCTTCGTGTTTCCTAAGCTAGGAGTCAGGTCTCCTTGTGTCTCTGTGATATACTTACCTATCTCTCTTCTAGAGCCGCTCCTGCCTCGCCATCCGGTCCTGCCGATTCCCGAACCCCGAACGCTGACTATCTGCCATCCCGTCATTCCGTACCATCTCTGATCCCTGTGGTGACCCGTCCTCTCGCTCTATCGGTTCCGGACTCTGCCTGACAACATCTCGGCCTCCGAACCTGAGCTCCGTCACCCGGACTACCATCAGTGACTCCGTGGTCCCAGGGACTTCTCCATTCCACTCTTTTGCACGGACTGTCCTGCTACCCGTAGTGCTCCGGCTACCGGACCCCTTGCCTTCATTAAGGTGTTCGGCCCAGTGGATCCACCTCCTGGGTCTGCCCGTCCACCTGGCCCTAACAGTATCAGCTAACTCCAGAGATGTACCGCAAAAAGTTCCGGACCCTACAGCATGGACCACTTGACAGAAACAGAGACGTTGTAAATGGGCTCCGGACCAACTTTAACCAATGGGTCCAAGGACTGTCCGCCATCACTGCTAAGCAAATAACAGACCTGATGGTAAAGGACCAATTCCTACACCTTTGTCTTGCGGACGTGCGACAGTTCGTGATGGACCGGGAACCAAAGGATGCGAATACAGCAGCACAGATTGTTGACACCTATGAGGCCAACCATGCATCGGGGGTGCGGAAGCCACCCTCCACCAGCTGGAAAGGGGGTAAGATGACAACTACCACCCCCCCTGCCCCATACCAGCCGACGTCCCGTAGGTCCTGTGCCATCCACCAGTGCCCGGCCCACCTCTGACACTCGCAGGTGTTTTTCCTGCAACCAGCCTGGACACCTCAGCTCCGCTTGCCCAGAGAGGCAGAAGAGGAACCCCACACCCAAGGGCCTAGTGCAGCTGTCTTTTTGGTGGGGGAGGCGAGTGGTAGGACCTGTGAAAACCTACACTCCGTCACCGTGGGCGGCACCCTCACTGTGGGGCTCAAGGACACTGGAGCCAATCGAACCCTGATCCGCCCCGAACTGGTGCCTCCTGAAAACCTTATCCCGGGAAAACTCCTGACTGTCACTGGGGTTGGGGGTGTTCGGCAATCTTTCCCAATGGCCCAGGTTTCCCTCGACTGGGGTGCTGGGAGAGGGTGGAGGGAAGTGGGAGTGTCCGAACATCTACCAACCAATGTTTTATTGGGGACTGATTTTGGACGATTGGTTGCACAATTTGTCCCTGATGACCCTCTCCAATCCAATAAGTCATGTGATGCAAATGTTGTTGATAAGTCATGTGATGCAAATGTTGTTAAGTCATGTGATGCAAGCGCTGTTAAGTCATGTGACCCGAATGTGGATATCCAGAACGTGATTACAAATGTTGTGCATGGTAATAAAGTGGAGGTTTGTACAGGGGAACTCAGCCATGCCACGCTGCGGGGTGACGTGGCTGAGGACGTCCCCAAGGTAGTAAGTGTCTGTGCTGACAGAGATGGAGGCAGACATGAGAACCATTAGGAAGGTGGTCAAATGCAGCTAACCAGTGTCACAGCGGACAGTGACATGGTCGGTGATAGCTGCCACCAGGATTGGCACTGCTCCTAAGGTACTACGGGATGAGGAGCAAGTAGCACCCAGAGCCGGTCAGGCTGATGGGGAAGAGTTATTATCCCCCGGAGAGACAGCCTTCATCGGTGCTGTCACCCACAGTCAGAGTGCCCAGAACGCAAATAAAACCTTGCCTTCTGACACCTCTTCACCCAGAGGGATAACGGAACTGGTTGCGGACCCAGAGCAGGCCTCAGGGGGTCCCGGTGAGGTTGGAACCTTAACGTCACTTTTGGCTGCCTCTAGCCAAGAGTTCCAGGTGGCTCTACGAACTGTTGCCAGTCTAGAGACGTTAAGGGACCTCGCAGAGAAGCCCTCTTCCGAGATCAATAAGGAGAGGGTATTCTGGGACCGGGGAGGTTGTACCGGGAGACTGTTCCCTGTAACCCCCAACAGGAGTGGCTGAAGGAAAGACAGCTGGTGGTGCCTCACCGCTTTAGGAGTGAGTTGCTGCGGATTGCCCATGAGATCCCACTCGCCGGACACTTGGGGATCAGCAAAACCAAGGACCGGCTGTCTCATCACTTCTATTGGCCCAAAATGGGGACAGATGTTGCCAATTACTGCCGCTCCTGTATCGCATGTCAAAGAGTGGGAAAGTCAAGGCCTGCTCCCAAAGCTCCCCGATCTCTTTACCGGTAATAGAGGAGCCTTTCCAGAGGATCGCTGTGGACATCGTCGGGCCTCTGGCCGTCCCCAGCAGCTCTGGAAAACGTTTCATCCTTACTGTGGTAGACTATGCTACCCGGTATTCGGAGGCAGTGGCTTTGTCCTCAGTTAGGGCCGATAAGGTGGCAGATGCCCTCCTGGCCATATTCTCCCGAGTAGGATTTCCCAGGGAGATGCTCACCGACCAGGGGACTCAGTTCATGTCTCGTCTAATGGAGGCTCTCTGTAAGAAAATGCAGGTGCAGCATCTGGTATCAAGCACCTATCACCCACAGACCAATGGTTTGTGTGAGCGATTTAATGGTACCCTTAAGCAGATGCTTAAGATGCTGGTTGAGTCACATGGCCGTGACTGGGAGCGGTATCTCTCACACCTGTTTGCTTACAGAGAGGTATCACAGACCTCAATGGGGTTTTCCCCCTTCGAGTTCCTGTATGGCAGACGAGTCCGGGGGCCTCTTGGTCTGGTAAAGGAATCCAGGGAGGAGGAACTGAACTCCCCAGAAGTGTCCGTTGTGGAGTATGTCATTCGGCTCCGTGACAAAATGCAGTCAATGACACGGCTGGTGCATGAGAATATAGGGCAAGCCCAGGCCAGCCAGAAGCTATGGCACGACCAACACACTCGAGAGCAGGTGTACGAAGCGGGTCAGAAGGTGTGTGTCCTAGTCCCAATGACCCAAAACAAGCTTCAGCCGGCCTGGGAGGGTCCATACCTTGAGCATCAGCGCCTCAATGACGTAAACTACGTGGTTACCATCAACCATGCCAGGAAGAGGCAAAAGGTCTTCCATGTCAACATGATGAAAGCTCATCATGACAGGGAAGCTTTCGCTCTTCCTGTGTGTAGCCTTCCTGAGGAAGGCGAAAGCGAAGTCTTGGTGGACTTGCTCGCCTCAGCCCGGGATGGAGGGTCTATCGAGGAGGCGGCATTCAACCCACAGCTATCCATGGACCAAAGGTCCCAGCTGAGGGAGGTATTCCGGCCCTACCTGATGACCTTCACGAATGTCCCAGGTAAGACATTCCTAGCCACCCGCCAGGTGGACACAGGGAGACATTCCCCAGTCCGTCAACCCCCATACCGTGTCTCCCTAGAGGTACAAAAGGACAAAAAAAGGGAGATTGATGAAATGCTAGCCCTGGGGGTGATCCAGAGGTCCAAAAGTGCATGGGCCCCGCCTGTAGTTTTGGTTCCAAAAAAGGACCGGACAACCCGGTTTTGTGTGGACTACAGGAGGCTAAATGCAATCACAGCACCGGATGCGTACCCAATGCCACGCATCGATGAGCTACTGGATTGCTTAGCTGGGGCCCGGTACCTGACAATCATGGACCTGAGTCAAGGGTACTGGCAGATTCCTATGTCCAAGGATGCACAAGAAAGGTCCGCCTTCATCACCCCATTCGGGCTGTATGAATCCCTCGTCATTCCCTTTGGCATGAGAAATACTCCTGCCACTTTCCAGCGATTGGTTGACCAGCTGCTCGAGGGACTAGGAGGGTTTGCAGTCGCTGACCTGGATGACATTGCAATCTTTAGTCCCACTTCAGAACACCTAGGGCACCTGGAGCAGGTGCCCAGGCGATTCCAAAGCGCTAGTCTGACTATAAAGCCAGGGAAGTGTCAGATCGGCATGACGGAGGTACAGTACCTCGGACACAGAGTGGGTGGCGGGACCCTGAAACCAGAGCCAGGGAAGGTTGAGTCCATCACCTCCTGGCCTACCCCCAAGTCAAAGAAGTAGGTGATGTCCTTCTTGGGTACAGCAGGGTACTATAGGAAGTTCATTCCTAACTATAGTGCTCTTGCTAAGCCGTTGACGGACCTCACCAAAAAGAAGCTACCGCAAGTAGTCACCTGGACAGATGACTGTGAGTGCTCCTTCAGAGCATTGAAAGCTGCCCTTGCCAGTTCCCCAATCCTACAAGCCCCAGACTTCACCCGACGGTTCATAGTTCAGACAGATGCCAGTGCATTTGGCCTGGGTGCAGTACTCAGCCAGGTAAATGGGGAGGGAGAAGAGCATCCGGTGGTGCTTCTCAGCCGCAAGCTCTTACCCCGGGAAGTGGCCTACGCCACTGTGGAGAAGGAGTGCCTCGCTATAGTGTGGGCCCTGCGGAAGCTGCAGCCCTACCTATATAGACGCAACTTCACCATAGTAACAGACCACAACCCTCTCAGTTGACTACACCGGGTTGCCGGCGACAATGGTAAGCTACTGCGGTGGAGCTTGGCACTACAGCAGTATGATTTTACCATTCAACACAAGAAGGGTGTTGAGCATGGCAACGGTGACCTGCTGTCCCAGCAGGGGGATGCCAGCGAGGTAGGCTTAGGACACGATCGGAAAATCAATCTCCCATGCTACCTCAAAAAGGGGGAGGTGTCATGTAAAACTCTTGAAGGGTCCTTATCCCCCTTTCCACCATCAGCCACAGATCGCCATGACGATTATCTGATCGGCCTGAAAGTTTAGGAATTTACAACTCGGGGATGGTAGAGCTACAGCCAAAAGATGTACAGAAAAGACAATCCTTTGTTCTGTTGGAGGGAAAACTCCTAATACAGTTTTTTACGTGGCCCATTAATGCTAGAAAAATGAAAAACATACTGCCAGAATCCCTGTGGATTGCTGAACCCAGCGCACCGTTTAGCTTGACTGGGAGATCACTGGTATCGCTAAAAATTAGTATTGGCCAGTAAAATCATACTAGATGCATTGTGTTTGGTATCTATGTAAATGTAAAATCGAGATATAAAATATGACACTAATATCTTTCACCTGTGTGGCCCAGAGGCAAAGACATGTAAAAAGCTAGAATTAAAGAACTTTGTGACACTCTTGGCACAGCCCACAAAAGACTGTAAAATGAGGTAACAGAGAGGGGGGGTTACCTGAGGGCATAAGAGCGATTAGCTCCTTGTTGGGGGGAGTCAGTACTGGAGGGCATCAGTAAGTGGTGATGCTGGCCGTCGTTCTACCATCTTCTTCTCTTGGAGCCCCTCCCTCCCTAAATTCGGACGTCACATCTATGGCACGAGTTTAGTAAGTTTCACGTGTATACCGTTTATTTTTATGTAACTGTCTATACTGTATTTGTATTGTTCCCTTTTGTAAATTCTTGTACATTTTTTAAACACTGCCTATTTTCGGATTAAATATATAAAATGTAATAGTTCGTTTCCTTCTGTTCTATATACGAACCCAAACCCGTCCGAAAAGCCTTCTGCTATCTGAAACGGGTCCCCAGCTACCTGTAGAAAGTCTGGGTGGTGGCAGCGTAATTATTATTGCATAGAATTATTGGAGTGCTATCATTAAGGGTACCGAGGTATATATATATTCCATTAGCGGGAATTGGTGATATACATTTACCCTTGCTGTGAGACCACCAATATTTGGCATTATTAGCTCAGCAGCCTCATTTTATGCATTGTCCTGCAGTACCAAAAGTGGCCTGCCAACAAGAGGGGCGCTAGAGAGTAGCCGTGTTCGTGACAAATTAGTGAACAGCTGCGGGCTGAGTGACTCCCCCGGCTGTTAGTGACAAATTGGTGGCAGCGGTGGGATATCTGAGTGACTTCCCTGGCTGTTCGAGACACAGTCTCATTAACCCCTTCACCCCCAGCCACTAAAACACCCTAATAACCGGGCAATTTTTTGCAATTCTGATCAGTGTCACTTTGACAGGTTATAATTCTGGAATGCTTCAACGGATCCTGGCGATTCTGACATTGTTTTTTCATGACATATTGTACTTCATGTCAGTAGTAAATTTAGGCCGATATTTTTTGCGAAAATTTGAAAATGTCGTCATTTTCAAACTTTGAAAATGTATGCTTATAAATATATGTCACACAAAATAGTTACTAAATAAAATTTCCCACTTGTCTACATCAGCGCAATTTTCGAAACAAAATTTTATTTCGTTTGGAAGTTATAGGGGTCAAAGTTCATCAGAAATTTCTCATTTTTCCAACAAAATTTACAAAATATTTTTTTTAGGGACCACATCACATTTGAAGTGACTTTGAGAGGCCTAGGTGACAGAAAATACCCAAAAGTGACCCCATTCTAAAAACTGTACCCCTTACACTGCTCAAAACCAGATCCAAGAAGTTTATTAACCCTTTATGTGCTTCACAGGAACCAAAACAATGTGGAAGGAAAAAATGAAAATTTAAGCCACTTAAAACTTTAGCCATAAAATTTTCATTTTCACAAGGGAGAAAAGAGAAAATGCACCGTACAATTTATAGTGCATTTTTTCCTGAGTACGCTGATACCCCATATGTGATAAAAATCAATTGTTTGGGTGCACGGCAGAGGTCAGAAGGAAAGGAGCGCCATTTGAATTTTTGAACGCAAAATTAGCTGCACTCATTAGTGGACGCCATGTCGGATTTGAAGACCCCCTGAGGTGCCTAAACAATGGAGCTCCCCCACAAGTGACCCCATTTTGGAAAATAGACCCGTCAAGGAATTTACCTAGATGTTTGGTGAGCCCCTTGAGCCTCCAGGGGCTCCACAGAAGTTGATAATCTTGAGCCATGAAAATATGTATATATTTTTTTTTACCACAAAACTGTTACTTGAACCAGGTAGCTTTTTTTCACAAGGTTATCAGGGAAAAATGCACCATAAAACGTATTGTGCAATTGTTCCCGAGTACGCAGATACCTCATATGTGGTAGAAAGTAATGACACTGAGAATTGAGCATATAGCATGGAGAGGAATGCACTGCACAGAGCAGATTGCAGTGCACCGAGCGTACACCACGGAGCGGATTGCACTGCACGGAGCAGATTGCAGTGCACTGAGCATACAACACTGAGCGTACAGCACGGAGCGCAATGCACTGCACAGAGCAGATTGCAGGGCACTGAGCGTACAGCATGGAGCGGAATGCACTGCACAGAGCAGATTGCAGTGCACTGAGCGTACAGCACGGAGCGGATTGCAGTGCACTGAGCATACAACACTGAGCGTACAGCACGGAGCGGAATGCACTGCACAGAGCAGATTGCAGGGCACTGAGCGTACAGCATGGAGTGGAATGCACTGCACGGAGCAGATTGCAATGCACTGAGCGTACACCACGGAGCGGATTGCACTGCACCGAGCAGATTGCAGGGCACTGAGCGTACATCACAGAGCGGATTGCACTGCACCGAGCAGATTGCAGGGCACTGAGTGTACATCACGGAGTGGATTGCACTGCACCGAGCAGATTGCAGGGCACTGAGCGTACATCACGAAGCGGATTGCACTGCACCGAGCAGATTGCAGGGCACTGAGCGTACATCACGGAGCGGATTGCACTGCACGGAGCAGATTGCAATGCACTGAGCGTACATCACGGAGCGGATTGCACTGCACCGAGCAGATTGCAGGGCACTGAGCGTACATCACGGAGCGGATTGCACTGCACCGAGCAGATTGCAGAGCACTGAGCATACAACACTGAGCGTACAGTACGGAGCGAAATGCACTGCACAGAGCAGATTGCAGGGCACTGAGCGTACAGCATGGAGTGGAATGCACTGCACGGAGCAGATTGCAATGCACTGAGCGTACATCACGGAGCGGATTGCACTGCACCGAGCAGATTGCAGGGCACTGAGCGTACATCACGGAGCGGATTGCACTGCATCGAGCAGATTGCAGGGCACTGAGCGTACATCACGTAGTGGATTGCACTGCACCGGGCAGATTTCAGGGCACTGAGCGTACATCACGGAGCGGATTGCACTGCACCGAGCAGATTGCAGGGCACTGAGCGTACATCACGGAGCGGATTGCACTGCACCGAGCAGATTGCAGGGCATTGAGCGTACATCACGGAGCAGATTACACTGCACCGAGCAGATTGCAGGGCACTGAGCGTACAGCACGGAGCGGATTGCACTGCACCGAGCAGATTGCAGGGCACTGAGCATACAACACTGAGCGTACAGCACGGAGCAGATTGCACTGCACCGAGCAGATTGCAGGGCACTTAGCGTACATCACGGAGCGGATTGCACTGCACCGAGCAGATTGCAGGGCACTGAGCGTACATCACGGAGTGGATTGCACTGCACCAAGCAGATTGCAGGGCACTGAGCGTACAGCACGGAGCGGATTGCACTGCACCGAGCAGATTGCAGGGCACTGAGCGTACATCACGGAGCGGATTGCACTGCACCGAGCAGATTGCAGGGCACTGAGCGTACATCACGGAGCGGATTGCACTGCACCGAGCAGATTGCAGGGCACTGAGCATACAGCACGGAGCGGATTGCACTGCACCGAGCAGATTGCAGGGCACTGAGCGTACATCACGGAGCGGATTGCACTGCACCGAGCAGATTGCAGGCACTGAGTGTACAGCACGGAGCGGATTGCACTGCACCGAGCAGATTGCAGGGCACTGAGCATACAACACTGAGCGTATAGCACGGAGAGGATTGCACTGCACCGAGCTGATTGCAGGCCACTGAGCGTACAGCACGGAGCGGATTGCACTGCACCGAGCAGATTGCAGGGCACTGAGCATACAACACTGAGCGTACAGCACGGAGCGGATTGCACTGCACCGAGCAGATTGCAGGGCACTGAGCGTACATCACGGAGCAGATTGCACTGCACCGAGCAGATTGCAGGGCACTGAGCGTACAGCATGGAGCCGAATGCACTGCATGGAGCAGATTGCAGAGCACTGAGCATACAACACTGAGCGTACAGCATGGAGCGGAATGCACTGCACAGAGGAGATTGCAGGGCACTGAGCGTACAGCATGGAGTGGAATGCACTGCACGGAGAAGATTGCAATGCACTGAGCGTACACCACGGAGCGGATTGCACTGCACCGAGCAGATTGCAGGGCACTGAGCGTACATCACGGAGCGGATTGCACTGCACCGAGCAGATTGCAGGGCACTGAGTGTACATCACGGAGCAGATTGCACTGCACCGAGCAGATTGCAGGGCATTGAGCGTACATCACGGAGCGGATTGCACTGCACCGAGCAGATTGCAGGGCACTGAGCGTACAGCATGGAGCGGAATGCACTGCAAGGAGCAGATTGCAGAGCACTGAGTATACAACACTGAGCGTACAGCACGGAGCGGAATGCACTGCACAGAGCAGATTGCAGGGCACTGAGCATACAGCATGGAGTGGAATGCACTGCACCAAGCAGAATGCAGGGCACTGAGCGTACATCACGTAGCAGATTGCACTGCACCGGGCAGATTGCAGGGCACTGAGCGTACATCACGGAGCGGATTGCACTGCACCGAGCAGATTGCAGGGCACTGAGCGTACATCACGGAGCGGATTGCACTGCACCGAGCAGATTGCAAGGCACTGAGCCTACAGCACGGAGTGGATTGCACTGCACCGAGCAGATTGCAGGGCACTGAGCCTACAGCACGGAGTGGATTGCACTGCACCGAGCAGATTGCAGGGCACTGAGCATACAACACTGAGCGTACAGCACGGAGCGGATTGCACTGCACCGAGCGGATTGCAGGGCACTGAGCGTACATCACGGAGCGGATTGCACTGCACCGAGCAGATTGCAGGGCACTGAGCGTACATCACGGAGCGGATTGCACTGCACCGAGCTGATTGCAGGCCACTGAGCGTACAGCACGGAGCGGATTGCACTGCACCGAGCAGATTGCAGGGCACTGAGCATACAACACTTGAGCGTACAGCACGGAGCGGATTGCACTGCACCGAGCAGATTGCAGGGCACTGAGCGTACATCACGGAGCAGATTGCACTGCACCGAGCAGATTGCAGGGCACTGAGCGTACAGCATGGAGCCGAATGCACTGCATGGAGCAGATTGCAGAGCACTAAGCATACAACACTGAGCGTACAGCATGGAGCGGAATGCACTGCACAGAGGAGATTGCAGGGCACTGAGCGTACAGCATGGAGTGGAATGCACTGCACGGAGCAGATTGCAATGCACTGAGCGTACACCACGGAGCGGATTGCACTGCACCGAGCAGATTGCAGGGCACTGAGCGTACATCACGGAGCGGATTGCACTGCACCGAGCAGATTGCAGGGCACTGAGTGTACATCACGGAGCAGATTGCACTGCACCGAGCAGATTGCAGGGCATTGAGCGTACATCACGGAGCGGATTGCACTGCACCGAGCAGATTGCAGGGCACTGAGCGTACAGCATGGAGCGGAATGCACTGCAAGGAACAGATTGCAGAGCACTGAGTATACAACACTGAGCGTACAGCACGGAGCGGAATGCACTGCACAGAGCAGATTGCAGGGCACTGAGCATACAGCATGGAGTGGAATGCACTGCACCGAGCAGAATGCAGAGCACTGAGCGTACATCACGTAGCGGATTGCACTGCACCGGGCAGATTGCAGGGCACTGAGCGTACATCACGGAGCGGATTGCAGTGCACTGAGCATACAACACTGAGCGTACAGCACGGAGCGGAATGCACCGCACAGAGCAGATTGCAGGGCACTGAGCGTACAGCATGGAGTGGAATGCACTGCACGGAGCAGATTGCAATGCACTGAGCGTACACCACGGAGCGGATTGCAATGCACCCAGCAGATTGCAGGGCACTGAGTGTACATCACGGAGCGGATTGCACTGCACCGAGCAGATTGCAGGGCACTGAGTGTACATCACGGAGTGGATTGCACTGCACCGAGCAGATTGCAGGGCACTGAGCGTACATCACGAAGCGGATTGCACTGCACCGAGCAGATTGCAGGGCACTGAGCGTACATCACGGAGCGGATTGCACTGCACGGAGCAGATTGCAATGCACTGAGCGTACATCACGGAGCGGATTGCACTGCACCGAGCAGATTGCAGGGCACTGAGCGTACATCACGGAGCGGATTGCACTGCACCGAGCAGATTGCAGAGCACTGAGCATACAACACTGAGCGTACAGTACGGAGCGAAATGCACTGCACAGAGCAGATTGCAGGGCACTGAGCGTACAGCATGGAGTGGAATGCACTGCACGGAGCAGATTGCAATGCACTGAGCGTACATCACGGAGCGGATTGCACTGCACCGAGCAGATTGCAGGGCACTGAGCGTACATCACGGAGCGGATTGCACTGCACCGAGCAGATTGCAGGGCACTGAGCGTACATCACGTAGTGGATTTCACTGCACCGGGCAGATTTCAGGGCACTGAGCGTACATCACGGAGCGGATTGCACTGCACCGAGCAGATTGCAGGGCACTGAGCGTACATCACGGAGCGGATTGCACTGCACCGAGCAGATTGCAGGGCATTGAGCGTACATCACGGAGCGGATTGCACTGCACCGAGCAGATTGCAGGGCACTGAGCGTACAGCACGGAGCGGATTGCACTGCACTGAGCAGATTGCAGGGCACTGAGCATACAACACTGAGCGTACAGCACGGAGCGGATTGCACTGCACCGAGCAGATTGCAGGGCACTGAGCGTACATCACGGAGCGGATTGCACTGCACCGAGCAGATTGCAGGGCACTGAGCGTACATCACGGAGCGGGTTGCAATGCACCGAGCAGATTGCAGGGCACTGAGCGTACAGCACGGAGCGGATTGCACTGTACCGAGCAGATTGCAGGGCACTGAGCATACAGCACGGAGCGGATTGCACTGCACCGAGCAGATTGCAGGGCACTGAGCGTACATCACGGAGCGGATTGCACTGCACCGAGCAGATTGCAGGCACTGAGTGTACAGCACGGAGCGGATTGCACTGCACCGAGCAGATTGCAGGGCACTGAGCATACAACACTGAGCGTATAGCACGGAGAGGATTGCACTGCACCGAGCTGATTGCAGGCCACTAAGCGTACAGCACGGAGCGGATTGCACTGCACCGAGCAGATTGCAGGGCACTGAGCGTACATCACGGAGCAGATTGCACTGCACCGAGCAGATTGCAGGGCACTGAGCGTACAGCATGGAGCCGAATGCACTGCATGGAGCAGATTGCAGAGCACTGAGCATACAACACTGAGCGTACAGCATGGAGCGGAATGCACTGCACAGAGGAGATTGCAGGGCACTGAGCGTACAGCATGGAGTGGAATGCACTGCACGGAGCAGATTGCAATGCACTGAGCGTACACCACGGAGCGGATTGCACTGCACCGAGCAGATTGCAGGGCACTGAGCGTACATCACGGAGCGGATTGCACTGCACCGAGCAGATTGCAGGGCACTGAGTGTACATCACGGAGCAGATTGCACTGCACCGAGCAGATTGCAGGGCATTGAGCGTACATCACGGAGCGGATTGCACTGCACCGAGCAGATTGCAGGGCACTGAGCGTACAGCATGGAGCGGAATGCACTGCAAGGAGCAGATTGCAGAGCACTGAGTATACAACACTGAGCGTACAGCACGGAGCGGAATGCACTGCACAGAGCAGATTGCAGGGAACTGAGCATACAGCATGGAGTGGAATGCACTGCACCGAGCAGAATGCAGGGCACTGAGCGTACATCACGTAGCGGATTGCACTGAAACGGGCAGATTGCAGGGCACTGAGCGTACATCACGGAGCGGATTGCACTGCACCAAGCAGATTGCAGGGCACTGAGCGTACATCACGGAGCGGATTGCACTGCACCGAGCAGATTGCAAGGCACTGAGCCTACAGCACGGAGTGGATTGCACTGCACCGAGCAGATTGCAGGGCACTGAGCCTACAGCACGGAGTGGATTGCACTGCACCGAGCAGATTGCAGGGCACTGAGCATACAACACTGAGCGTACAGCACGGAGCGGATTGCACTGCACCGAGCGGATTGCAGGGCACTGAGCGTACATCACGGAGCGGATTGCACTGCACCGAGCAGATTGCAGGGCACTGAGCGTACATCACGGAGCGGATTGCACTGCACCGAGCTGATTGCAGGGCACTGAGCATACAACACTGAGCGTACAGCACGGAGCGGATTGCACTGCACCGAGCAGATTGCAGGGCACTGAGCGTACAGCATGGAGCCGAATGCACTGCATGGAGCAGATTGCAGAGCACTGAGCATACAACACTGAGCGTACATCACGGAGCGGATTGCACTGCACCGAGCTGATTGCAGGGCACTGAGCATACAACACTGAGCGTACAGCACGGAGCGGATTGCACTGCACCGAGCAGATTGCAGGGCACTGAGCGTACAGCACGGAGCGGATTGCACTGCACCGAGCAGATTGCAGGGCACTGAGCATACAACACTGAGCGTACAGCACGGAGCGGATTGCACTGCACCGAGCAGATTGCAGGGCACTGAGCGTACATCACGGAGCAGATTGCACTGCACCGAGCAGATTGCAGGGCACTGAGCGTACATCACGGAGCGGATTGCACTGCACCGAGCTGATTGCAGGGCACTGAGCATACAACACTGAGCGTACAGCACGGAGCGGATTGCACTGCACCGAGCAGATTGCAGGGCACTGAGCGTACAGCATGGAGCCGAATGCACTGCATGGAGCAGATTGCAGAGCACTGAGCATACAACACTGAGCGTACATCACGGAGCGGATTGCACTGCACCGAGCTGATTGCAGGGCACTGAGCATACAACACTGAGCGTACAGCACGGAGCGGATTGCACTGCACCGAGCAGATTGCAGGGCACTGAGCGTACAGCACGGAGCGGATTGCACTGCACCGAGCAGATTGCAGGGCACTGAGCATACAACACTGAGCGTACAGCACGGAGCGGATTGCACTGCACCGAGCAGATTGCAGGGCACTGAGCGTACATCACGGAGCAGATTGCACTGCACCGAGCAGATTGCAGGGCACTGAGCGTACAGCATGGAGCCGAATGCACTGCATGGAGCAGATTGCAGAGCACTGAGCATACAACACTGAGCGTACAGCATGGAGTGGAATGCACTGCACGGAGCAGATTGCAATGCACAGAGCGTACACCACGGAGCGGATTGCACTGCACCGAGCAGATTGCAGGGCACTGAGCGTACATCACGGAGCGGATTGCACTGCACCGAGCAGATTGCAGGGCACTGAGTGTACATCACGGAGCAGATTGCACTGCACCGAGCAGATTGCAGGGCATTGAGCATACATCACGGAGCGGATTGCACTGCACCGAGCAGATTGCAGGGCACTGAGCGTACAGCATGGAGCGGAATGCACTGCAAGGAGCAGATTGCAGAGCACTGAGTATACAACACTGAGCGTACAGCACGGAGCGGAATGCACTGCACAGAGCAGATTGCAGGGCACTGAGCATACAGCATGGAGTGGAATGCACTGCACCGAGCAGAATGCAGGGCACTGAGCGTACATCACGTAGCGGATTGCACTGCACCGGGCAGATTGCAGGGCACTGAGCGTACATCACGGAGCGGATTGCACTGCACCGAGCAGATTGCAGGGCACTGAGCGTACATCACGGAGCGGATTGCACTGCACCGAGCAGATTGCAAGGCACTGAGCCTACAGCACGGAGTGGATTGCACTGCACGGAGCAGATTGCAGGGCACTGAGCCTACAGCATGGAGTGGATTGCACTGCACCGAGCAGATTGCAGGGCACTGAGCATACAACACTGAGCGTACAGCACGGAGCGGATTGCACTGCACAGAGCGGATTGCAGGGCACTGAGCGTACATCACGGAGCGGATTGTAGTGCACCGAGCAGATTGCAGGGCACTGAGCGTACATCACGGAGCGGATTGCACTGCACCGAGCAGATTGCAGGGCACTGAGCGTACAGCACGGAGCGGAGTTGCACTGCACCGAGCAGATTGCAGGGCACTCAGCATACAACACTGAGCGTACAGCACGGAGCGGATTGCACTGCACCGAGCAGATTGCAGGGCACTGAGCGTACATCACGGAGCGGATTGCACTGCACCGAGCAGATTGCAGGGCACTGAGCGTACATCACGGAGCGGATTGCACTGCACCAAGCAGATTGCAGGGCACTGAGCATACAGCACGGAGCGGATTGCACTGCACTGAGCAGATTGCAGGGCACTGAGGGTACATCACGGAGCGGATTGCACTACACCGAGCAGATTGCTGGGCACTGAGCGTACATCACGGAGCGGATTGCACTGCACCGAGCAGATTGCAGGGCACTGAGCGTACAGCAAGGAGCGGATTGCACTGCACCGAGCAGATTGCAGGGCACTGAGCGTACATCACGGAGCGGATTGCAGGCACTGAGCGTACAGCACGGAGCGGATTGCACTGCACCGAGCAGATTGCAGGGCACTGAGCATACATCACGGAGCGGATTGCACTGCACCGAGCAGATTGCAGGGCACTGAGCCTACAGCACGGAGTGGATTGCACTGCACCGAGCAGATTGCAGGGCACTGAGCATACAACACTGAGCGTACAGTACGGAGCGGATTGCACTGCACCGAGCGGATTGCAGGGCACTGAGCGTACATCACGGAGCGGATTGCACTGCACCGAGCAGATTGCAGGGCACTGAGCGTACATCACGGAGCGGATTGCACTGCACCGAGCAGATTGCAGGGCACTGAGCGTACAGCACGGAGCGGATTGCACTGCACCGAGCAGATTGCAGGGCACTGAGCATACAACACTGAGCGTACAGCACGGAGCGGATTGCACTGCACCGAGCAGATTACAGGGCACTGAGCATACAGCACGGAGCGGATTGCACTGCACCGAGCAGATTGCAGGGCACTGAGCGTACATCACGGAGCGGATTGCACTGTACCGAGTAGATTGCAGGCACTGAGCGTACAGCACGGAGCGGATTGCACTACACAGAGCGGATTGCAGGGCACTGAGCGTACATCACGGAGCGGATTGCACTGCACCGAGCAGATTGCAGGGCACTGAGCGTACATCACGGAGCGGATTGCACTGCACCGAGCAGATTGCAGGGCACTGAGCGTACAGCACGGAGCGGATTGCACTGCACCGAGCAGATTGCAGGGCACTGAGCATACAACACTGAGCGTACAGCACGGAGCGGATTGCACTGCACCGAGCAGATTGCAGGGCACTGAGCGTACATCACGGAGCGGAATGCACTGCACCGAGCAGATTGCAGGGCACTGAGCGTACATCACGGAGCGGATTGCACTGCACCAAGCAGATTGCAGGGCACTGAGCATACAGCACGGAGCGGATTGCACTGCACTGAGCAGATTGCAGGGCACTGAGGGTACATCACGGAGCGGATTGCACTGCACCGAGCAGATTGCAGGGCACTGAGCGTACATCACGGAGCGGATTGCACTGCACCGAGCAGATTGCAGGGCACTGAGCGTACAGCAAGGAGCGGATTTCACTGCACCGAGCAGATTGCAGGGCACTGAGCGTACATCACGGAGCGGATTGCAGGCACTGAGCGTACAGCACAGAGCGGATTGCACTGCACCGAGCAGATTGCAGGGCACTGAGCATACATCACGGAGCGGATTGCACTGCACCGAGCAGATTGCAGGGCACTGAGCCTACAGCACGGAGTGGATTGCACTGCACCGAGCAGATTGCAGGGCACTGAGCATACAACACTGAGCGTACAGTACGGAGCGGATTGTACTGCACCGAGCGGATTGCAGGGCACTGAGCGTACATCACGGAGCGGATTGCACTGCACCGAGCAGATTGCAGGGCACTGAGCGTACATCACGGAGCGGATTGCACTGCACCGAGCAGATTGCAGGGCACTGAGCGTACAGCACGGAGCGGATTGCACTGCACCGAGCAGATTGCAGGGCACTGAGCATACAACACTGAGCGTACAGCACGGAGCGGATTACACTGCACCGAGCAGATTGCAGGGCACTGAGCGTACATCATGGAGCGGATTGCACTGCACCGAGCAGATTGCAGGGCACTGAGCATACAGCACGGAGCGGATTGCACTGCACCGAGCAGATTGCAGGGCACTGAGCGTACATCACGGAGCGGATTGCACTGTACCGAGTAGATTGCAGGCACTGAGCGTACAGCACGGAGCGGATTGCACTGCACAGAGCAGATTGCAGGGAACTCAGCATACAACACTGAGCGTACAGCACGGAGCGGATTGCACTGCACCGAGCAGATTGCAGGCCACTGAGCGTACAGCACAGAGCGGATTGCACTGCACCGAGTAGATTGCAGGCACTGAGCGTACAGCACGGAGCGGATTGCACTGCACAGAGCAGATTGCAGGGCACTGAGCATACAACACTGAGCGTACAGCACGGAGCGGATTGCACTGCACCGAGCAGATTGCAGGCCACTGAGCGTACAGCACAGAGCGGATTGTACTGCACCGAGCAGATTGCAGGGCACTGAGCATACAACACTGAGCGTACAGCACGGAGCGGATTGCACTGCACCGAGCAGATTGCAGGGCACTGAGCGTGCATCACGGAGCGTACAGCACGGAGCGGAATGCACTGCAAGGAGCAGATTGCAGAGCACTGAGCATACAACACTGAGCGTACAGCACGGAGCGGAATGCACTGCACAGAACAGATTGCAGGACACTGAGCGTACAGCATGGAGTGGAATGCACTGCACGGAGCAGATTGCAATGCACTGAGCGTACACCACGGAGCGGATTGCACTGCACCGAGCAGATTGCAGAGCACTGAGCGTACATCACGTAGCGGATTGCACTACACCGTGCAGATTGCAGGGCACTGAGCATACATCACGGAGCGGATTGCACTGCACCGAGCAGATTGCAGGGCACTGAGCGTACATCACGGAGCGGATTGCACTGCACCGAGCAGATTGCAGGGCACTGAGCGTACATCACGGAGCGGATTGCACTGCACCGAGCAGATTGCAGGGCACTGAGCGTACAGCACGGAGCGGATTGCACTGCACCGAGCAGATTGCAGGGCACTGAGCATACAACACTGAGCGTACAGCACGGAGCGGATTGCACTGCACCGTGCAGATTGCAGGGCACTGAGCGTACATCACGGAGCGGATTGCACTGCACCGAGCAGATTGCAGGGCACTGAGTGTACATCACGGAGCGGATTGCACTGCACCGAGCAGATTGCAGGGCACTGAGCGTACAGCACGGAGCGGAATGCACTGCACAGAGCAGATTGCAGGGCACTGAGAGTACATCACGGAGCGGATTGCACTGCACCGAGCAGATTGCAGGGCACTAAGCATACAACACTGAGCGTACAGCACGGAGCGGATTGCACTGCATCGAGCAGATTGCAGGGCACTGAGCGTACGTCACGGAGCGGATTGCACTGCACCGAGCAGATTGCAGGGCACTGAGCGTACAGCACGGAGCGGATTGCACTGCACCGAGCAGATTGCAGGGCACTGAGCGTACATCACGGAGCGGATTGCACTGCACCGAGCAGATTGCAGGGCACTGAGCGTACATCACGGAGCACATTGCACTGCACCGAGCAGATTGCAGGGCACTGAGCGTACAGCATGGAGCGGAATGCACTGCACGGAGCAGATTGCAGAGCACTGAGCATACAACACTGAGCGTACAGCATGGAGCGGAATGCACTGCACAGAGCAGATTGCAGGACACTGAGCGTACAGCATGGAGTAGAATGCACTGCACGGAGCAGATTGCAATGCACTCAGCGTACACCACGGAGCGGATTGCACTGCACCGAGCAGATTGCAGGGCACTGAGCGTATATCACGGAGCGGATTGCACTGCACCGAGCAGATTGCAGGGCACTGAGTGTACATCACGGAGCGGATTGCACTGCACCGAGCAGATTGCAGGGCACTGAGCGTACATTACGGAGCGGATTGCACTGCACCGAGCAGATTGTAGGGCACTGAGCGTACAGCATGGAGCGGAATGCACTGCAAGGAGCAGATTGCAGGGCACTGAGCGTACAGCATGGAGTGGAATGCACTGCACGGAGCAGATTGCAATGCACTGAGCGTACACCACGGAGCGGATTGCACTGCACCGAGCAGAATGCAGGGCACTGAGCGTACATCACGGAGCGGATTGCACTGCACCGAGCAGATTGCAGGGCACTGAGCGCACATCACGGAGCGGATTGCACTGCACCGAGCAGATTGCAGGGCACTGAGCATACATCACGGAGCGGATTGCACTGCACCGAGCAGATTGCAGGGCACTGAGCCTACAGCACGGAGTGGATTGCACTGCACCGAGCAGATTGCAGGGCACTGAGCGTACATCATGGAGCGGATTGCACTGCACCGAGCAGATTGCAGGGCACTGAGGGTACATCACGGAGCGGACTGCACTGCACCGAGCAGATTGCAGGGCACTGAGCGTACATCACGGAGCGGATTGCACTGCACCGAGCAGATTGCAGGGCACTGAGCGTACAGCACGGAGCGGATTGCACTGCACCGAGCAGATTGCAGGGCACTGAGCGTACATCACGGAGCGGATTGCACTGCACCGAGTAGATTGCAGGCACTGAGCGTACAGCACGGAGCGGATTGCATGGCACAGAGCAGATTGCAGGGCACTGAGCATACAACACTGAGCGTACAGCACGGAGCGGAAAGCACTGCACAGAGCACATTGCAGGGCACTGAGCGTACAGCATGGAGTGGAATGCACTGCACGGAGCAGATTGCAATGCACTGAGCGTACACCACGGAGCGGATTGCACTGCACCGAGCAGAATGCAGGGCACTGAGCGTACATCACGTAGCGGATTGCACTGCACCGGGCAGATTGCAGGGCACTGAGCGTACATCACGGAGCGGATTGCACTGCACCGAGCAGATTGCAGGGCACTGAGCGTACATCACGGAGCGGATTGCACTGCACCGAGCAGATTGCAGGGCACTGAGCATACATCACGGAGCGGATTGCACTGCACCGAGCAGATTGCAGGGCACTGAGCCTACAGCACGGAGTGGATTGCACTGCACCGAGCAGATTGCAGGGCACTGAGCGTACATCATGGAGCGGATTGCACTGCACCGAGCAGATTGCAGGGCACTGAGGGTACATCACGGAGTGGATTGCACTGCACCGAGCAGATTGCAGGGCACTGAGCGTACATCACGGAGCGGATTGCACTGCACCGAGCAGATTGCAGGGCACTGAGCATACAGCACGGAGCGGATTGCACTGCACCGAGCAGATTGCAGGGCACTGAGCGTACATCACGGAGCGGATTGCACTGCACCGAGCAGATTGCAGGCCCTGAGTGTACAGCACGGAGCGGATTGCACTGCACCGAGCAGATTGCAGGGCACTGAGCATACAACACTGAGCATATAGCACGGAGAGGATTGCACTGCACCGAGCTGATTGCAGGCCACTGAGCGTACAGCACGGAGCGGATTGCACTGCACCGAGCAGATTGCAGGGCACTGAGCGTACATCACGGAGCAGATTGCACTGCACCGAGCAGATTGCAGGGCACTGAGCGTACAGCATGGAGCCGAATGCACTGCATGGAGCAGATTGCAGAGCACTGAGCATACAACACTGAGCGTACAGCATGGAGCGGAATGCACTGCACAGAGGAGATTGCAGGGCACTGAGCGTACAGCATGGAGTGGAATGCACTGCACGGAGCAGATTGCAATGCACTGAGCGTACACCACGGAGCGGATTGCACTGCACCGAGCAGATTGCAGGGCACTGAGCGTACATCACGGAGCGGATTGCACTGCACCGAGCAGATTGCAGGGCACTGAGTGTACATCACGGAGCAGATTGCACTGCACCGAGCAGATTGCAGGGCATTGAGCGTACATCACGGAGCGGATTGCACTGCACCGAGCAGATTGCAGGGCACTGAGCGTACAGCATGGAGCGGAATGCACTGCAAGGAGCAGATTGCAGAGCACTGAGTATACAACACTGAGCGTACAGCACGGAGCGGAATGCACTGCACAGAGCAGATTGCAGGGAACTGAGCATACAGCATGGAGTGGAATGCACTGCACCGAGCAGAATGCAGGGCACTGAGCGTACATCACGTAGCGGATTGCACTGAAACGGGCAGATTGCAGGGCACTGAGCGTACATCACGGAGCGGATTGCACTGCACCAAGCAGATTGCAAGGCACTGAGCCTACAGCACGGAGTGGATTGCACTGCACCGAGCAGATTGCAGGGCACTGAGCCTACAGCACGGAGTGGATTGCACTGCACCGAGCAGATTGCAGGGCACTGAGCATACAACACTGAGCGTACAGCACGGAGCGGATTGCACTGCACCGAGCGGATTGCAGGGCACTGAGCGTACATCACGGAGCGGATTGCACTGCACCGAGCAGATTGCAGGGCACTGAGCGTACATCACGGAGCGGATTGCACTGCACCGAGCTGATTGCAGGGCACTGAGCATACAACACTGAGCGTACAGCACGGAGCGGATTGCACTGCACCGAGCAGATTGCAGGGCACTGAGCGTACATCACGGAGCAGATTGCACTGCACCGAGCAGATTGCAGGGCACTGAGCGTACAGCATGGAGCCGAATGCACTGCATGGAGCAGATTGCAGAGCACTGAGCATACAACACTGAGCGTACATCACGGAGCGGATTGCACTGCACCGAGCTGATTGCAGGGCACTGAGCATACAACACTGAGCTTACAGCACGGAGCGGATTGCACTGCACCGAGCAGATTGCAGGGCACTGAGCGTACAGCACGGAGCGGATTGCACTGCACCGAGCAGATTGCAGGGCACTGAGCATACAACACTGAGCGTACAGCACGGAGCGGATTGCACTGCACCGAGCAGATTGCAGGGCACTGAGCGTACATCACGGAGCAGATTGCACTGCATGGAGCAGATTGCAGAGCACTGAGCATACAACACTGAGCGTACAGCATGGAGCGGAATGCACTGCACAGAGGAGATTGCAGGGCACTGAGCGTACAACACTGAGCGTACAGCATGGAGTGGAATGCACTGCACGGAGCAGATTGCAATGCACTGAGCGTACACCACGGAGCGGATTGCACTGCACCGAGCAGATTGCAGGGCACTGAGCGTACATCACGGAGCGGATTGCACTGCACTGAGCAGAATGCAGGGCACTGAGTGTACATCACGGAGCAGATTGCACTGCACCGAGCAGATTGCAGGGCATTGAGCGTACATCACGGAGCGGATTGCACTGCACCGAGCAGATTGCAGGGCACTGAGCGTACAGCATGGAGCGGAATGCACTGCAAGGAGCAGATTGCAGAGCACTGAGTATACAACACTGAGCGTACAGCACGGAGCGGAATGCACTGCACAGAGCAGATTGCAGGGCACTGAGCATACAGCATGGAGTGGAATGCACTGCACCGAGCAGAATGCAGGGCACTGAGCGTACATCACGTAGCGGATTGCACTGCACCGGGCAGATTGCAGGGCACTGAGCGTACATCACGGAGCGGATTGCACTGCACCGAGCAGATTGCAGGGCACTGAGCGTACATCACGGAGCGGATTGCACTGCACCGAGCAGATTGCAAGGCACTGAGCCTACAGCACGGAGTGGATTGCACTGCACCGAGCAGATTGCAGGGCACTGAGCCTACAGCATGGAGTGGATTGCACTGCACCGAGCAGATTGCAGGGCACTGAGCATACAACACTGAGCGTACAGCACGGAGCGGATTGCACTGCACAGAGCGGATTGCAGGGCACTGAGCGTACATCACGGAGCGGATTGCAGTGCACCGAGCAGATTGCAGGGCACTGAGCGTACATCACGGAGCGGATTGCACTGCACCGAGCAGATTGCAGGGCACTGAGCGTACAGCACGGAGAGGAGTGCACTGCACCGAGCAGATTGCAGGGCACTCAGCATACAACACTGAGCGTACAGCACGGAGCGGATTGCACTGCACCGAGCAGATTGCAGGGCACTGAGCGTACATCACGGAGCGGATTGCACTGCACCGAGCAGATTGCAGGGCACTGAGCGTACATCACGGAGCGGATTGCACTGCACCAAGCAGATTGCAGGGCACTGAGCATACAGCACGGAGCGGATTGCACTGCACTGAGCAGATTGCAGGGCACTGAGGGTACATCACGGAGCGGATTGCACTACACCGAGCAGATTGCAGGGCACTGAGCGTACATCACGGAGCGGATTGCACTGCACCGAGCAGATTGCAGGGCACTGAGCGTACAGCAAGGAGCGGATTGCACTGCACCGAGCAGATTGCAGGGCACTGAGCGTACATCACGGAGCGGATTGCAGGCACTGAGCGTACAGCACGGAGCGGATTGCACTGCACCGAGCAGATTGCAGGGCACTGAGCATACATCACGGAGCGGATTGCACTGCACCGAGCAGATTGCAGGGCACTGAGCCTACAGCACGGAGTGGATTGCACTGCACCGAGCAGATTGCAGGGCACTGAGCATACAACACTGAGCGTACAGTACGGAGCGGATTGCACTGCACCGAGCGGATTGCAGGGCACTGAGCGTACATCACGGAGCGGATTGCACTGCACCGAGCAGATTGCAGGGCACTGAGCGTACATCACGGAGCGGATTGCACTGCACCGAGCAGATTGCAGGGCACTGAGCGTACAGCACGGAGCGGATTGCACTGCACCGAGCAGATTGCAGGGCACTGAGCATACAACACTGAGCGTACAGCACGGAGCGGATTACACTGCACCGAGCAGATTGCAGGGCACTGAGCGTACATCATGGAGCGGATTGCACTGCACCGAGCAGATTACAGGGCACTGAGCATACAGCACGGAGCGGATTGCACTGCACCGAGCAGATTGCAGGGCACTGAGCGTACATCACGGAGCGGATTGCACTGTACCGAGTAGATTGCAGGCACTGAGCGTACAGCACGGAGCGGATTGCACTACACAGAGCGGATTGCAGGGCACTGAGCGTACATCACGGAGCGGATTGCACTGCACCGAGCAGATTGCAGGGCACTGAGCGTACATCACGGAGCGGATTGCACTGCACCGAGCAGATTGCAGGGCACTGAGCGTACAGCACGGAGCGGATTGCACTGCACCGAGCAGATTGCAGGGCACTGAGCATACAACACTGAGCGTACATCACGGAGCGGATTGCACTGCACCGAGCAGATTGCAGGGCACTGAGCGTACATCACGGAGCGGATTGCACTGCACCAAGCAGATTGCAGGGCACTGAGCATACAGCACGGAGCGGATTGCACTGCACTGAGCAGATTGCAGGGCACTGAGGGTACATCACGGAGCGGATTGCACTGCACCGAGCAGATTGCAGGGCACTGAGCGTACATCACGGAGCGGATTGCACTGCACCGAGCAGATTGCAGGGCACTGAGCGTACAGCAAGGAGCGGATTGCACTGCACCGAGCAGATTGCAGGGCACTGAGCGTACATCACGGAGCGGATTGCAGGCACTGAGCGTACAGCACGGAGCGGATTGCACTGCACCGAGCAGATTGCAGGGCACTGAGCATACATCACGGAGCGGATTGCACTGCACCGAGCAGATTGCAGGGCACTGAGCCTACAGCACGGAGTGGATTGCACTGCACCGAGCAGATTGCAGGGCACTGAGCATACAACACTGAGCGTACAGTACGGAGCGGATTGCACTGCACCGAGCGGATTGCAGGGCACTGAGCGTACATCACGGAGCGGATTGCACTGCACCGAGCAGATTGCAGGGCACTGAGCGTACATCACGGAGCGGATTGCACTGCACCGAGCAGATTGCAGGGCACTGAGCGTACAGCACGGAGCGGATTGCACTGCACCGAGCAGATTGCAGGGCACTGAGCATACAACACTGAGCGTACAGCACGGAGCGGATTACACTGCACCGAGCAGATTGCAGGGCACTGAGCGTACATCATGGAGCGGATTGCACTGCACCGAGCAGATTGCAGGGCACTGAGCATACAGCACGGAGCGGATTGCACTGCACCGAGCAGATTGCAGGGCACTGAGCGTACATCATGGAGCGGATTGCACTGTACCGAGTAGATTGCAGGCACTGAGCGTACAGCACGGAGCGGATTGCACTGCACAGAGCAGATTGCAGGGAACTCAGCATACAACACTGAGCGTACAGCACGGAGCGGATTGCACTGCACCGAGCAGATTGCAGGCCACTGAGCGTACAGCACAGAGCGGATTGCACTGCACCGAGTAGATTGCAGGCACTGAGCGTACAGCACGGAGCGGATTGCACTGCACAGAGCAGATTGCAGGGCACTGAGCATACAACACTGAGCGTACAGCACGGGGCGGATTGCACTGCACCGAGCAGATTGCAGGCCACTGAGCGTACAGCACAGAGCGGATTGTACTGCACCGAGCAGATTGCAGGGCACTGAGCATACAACACTGAGCGTACAGCACGGAGCGGATTGCACTGCACCGAGCAGATTGCAGGGCACTGAGCGTGCATCACGGAGCGGATTGCACTGCACCGAGCAGATTGCAGGGCACTGAGCGTACAGCATGGAGCGGAATGCACTGCAAGGAGCAGATTGCAGAGCACTGAGCATACAACACTGAGCGTACAGCACGGAGCGGAATGCACTGCACAGAACAGATTGCAGGACACTGAGCGTACAGCATGGAGTGGAATGCACTGCACGGAGCAGATTGCAATGCACTGAGCGTACACCACGGAGCGGATTGCACTGCACCGAGCAGATTGCAGAGCACTGAGCGTACATCACGTAGCGGATTGCACTACACCGTGCAGATTGCAGGGCACTGAGCATACATCACGGAGCGGATTGCACTGCACCGAGCAGATTGCAGGGCACTGAGCGTACATCACGGAGCGGATTGCACTGCACCGAGCAGATTGCAGGGCACTGAGCGTACATCACGGAGCGGATTGCACTGCACCGAGCAGATTGCAGGGCACTGAGCGTACAGCACGGAGCGGATTGCACTGCACCGAGCAGATTGCAGGGCACTGAGCATACAACACTGAGCGTACAGCACGGAGCGGATTGCACTGCACCGTGCAGATTGCAGGGCACTGAGCGTACATCACGGAGCGGATTGCACTGCACCGAGCAGATTGCAGGGCACTGAGTGTACATCACGGAGCGGATTGCACTGCACCGAGCAGATTGCAGGGCACTGAGCGTACAGCACGGAGCGGATTGCACTGCACCGAGCAGATTGCAGGGCACTAAGTATACAACACTGAGCGTACAGCACGGAGCGGATTGCACTGCATCGAGCAGATTGCAGGGCACTGAGCGTACGTCACGGAGCGGATTGCACTGCACCGAGCAGATTGCAGGGCACTGAGCGTACAGCACGGAGCGGATTGCACTGCACCGAGCAGATTGCAGGGCACTGAGCGTACATCACGGAGCGGATTGCACTGCACCGAGCAGATTGCAGGGCACTGAGCGTACATCACGGAGCACATTGCACTGCACGGAGCAGATTGCAGAGCACTGAGCATACAACACTGAGCGTACAGCATGGAGCGGAATGCACTGCACAGAGCAGATTGCAGGACACTGAGCGTACAGCATGGAGTACAATGCACTGCACGGAGCAGATTGCAATGCACTCAGCGTACACCACGGAGCGGATTGCACTGCACCGAGCAGATTGCAGGGCACTGAGCGTATATCACGGAGCGGATTGCACTGCACCGAGCAGATTGCAGGGCACTGAGTGTACATCACGGAGCGGATTGCACTGCACCGAGCAGATTGCAGGGCACTGAGCGTACATTACGGAGCGGATTGCACTGCACCGAGCAGATTGTAGGGCACTGAGCGTACAGCATGGAGCGGAATGCACTGCAAGGAGCAGATTGCAGGGCACTGAGCGTACAGCATGGAGTGGAATGCACTGCACGGAGCAGATTGCAATGCACTGAGCATACACCACGGAGCGGATTGCACTGCACCGAGCAGAATGCAGGGCACTGAGCGTACATCACGTAGCGGATTGCACTGCACCGGGCAGATTGCAGGGCACTGAGCGTACATCACGGAGCGGATTGCACTGCACCGAGCAGATTGCAGGGCACTGAGCGCACATCACGGAGCGGATTGCACTGCACCGAGCAGATTGCAGGGCACTGAGCATACATCACGGAGCGGATTGCACTGCACCGAGCAGATTGCAGGGCACTGAGCCTACAGCACGGAGTGGATTGCACTGCACCGAGCAGATTGCAGGGCACTGAGCGTACATCATGGAGCGGATTGCACTGCACCGAGCAGATTGCAGGGCACTGAGGGTACATCACGGAGCGGATTGCACTGCACCGAGCAGATTGCAGGGCACTGAGCGTACATCACGGAGCGGATTGCACTGCACCGAGCAGATTGCAGGGCACTGAGCGTACATCACGGAGCGGATTGCAATGCACCAAGTAGATTGCAGGCACTGAGCGTACAGCACGGAGCGGATTGCATGGCACAGAGCAGATTGCAGGGCACTGAGCATACAACACTGAGCGTACAGCACGGAGCGGAAAGCACTGCACAGAGCAGATTGCAGGGCACTGAGCGTACAGCATGGAGTGGAATGCACTGCACGGAGCAGATTGCAATGCACTGAGCGTACACCACGGAGCGGATTGCACTGCACCGAGCAGAATGCAGGGCACTGAGCGTACATCACGTAGCGGATTGCACTGCACCGGGCAGATTGCAGGGCACTGAGCGTACATCACGGAGCGGATTGCACTGCACCGAGCAGATTGCAGGGCACTGAGCGTACATCACGGAGCGGATTGCACTGCACCGAGCAGATTGCAGGGCACTGAGCATACATCACGGAGCGGATTGCACTGCACCGAGCAGATTGCAGGGCACTGAGCCTACAGCACGGAGTGGATTGCACTGCACCGAGCAGATTGCAGGGCACTGAGCGTACATCATGGAGCGGATTGCACTGCACCGAGCAGATTGCAGGACACTGAGGGTACATCACGGAGCGGATTGCACTGCACCGAGCAGATTGCAGGGCACTGAGCGTACATCACGGAGCGGATTGCACTGCACCGAGCAGATTGCAGGGCACTGAGCGTACAGCACGGAGCGGATTGCACTGCACCGAGCAGATTGCAGGGCACTGAGCGTACATCACGGAGCGGATTGCACTGCACCGAGTAGATTGCAGGCACTGAGCGTACAGCAAGGAGCGGATTGCACTGCACAGAGCAGATTGCAGGGCACTGAGCATACAACACTGAGCGTACAGCACGGAGCGGATTGCACTGCACCGAGCAGATTGCAGGCCACTGAGCGTACAGCACAGAGCGGATTGTACTGCACCGAGCAGATTGCAGGGCACTGAGCATACAACACTGAGCGTACAGCACGGAGCGGATTGCACTGCACCGAGCAGATTGCAGGGCACTGAGCGTGCATCACGGAGCGGATTGCACTGCACCGAGCAGATTGCAGGGCACTGAGCGTACAGCATGGAGCGGAATGCACTGCAAGGAGCAGATTGCAGAGCACTGAGCATACAACACTGAGCGTACAGCACGGAGCGGAATGCACTGCACAGAGCAGATTGCAGGACACTGAGCGTACAGCATGGAGTGGAATGCACTGCACGGAGCAGATTGCAATGCACTGAGCGTACACCACGGAGCGGATTGCACTGCACCGAGCAGATTGCAGAGCACTGAGCGTACATCACGTAGCGGATTGCACTGCACCGGGCAGATTGCAGGGCACTGAGCGTACATCACGGAGCGGATTGCACTGCACCGAGCAGATTGTAGGGCACTGAGCGTACATCACGGAGCGGATTGCACTGCACCGAGCAGATTGCAGGGCACTGAGCGTACATCACGGAGCGGATTGCACTGCACCGAGCAGATTGCAGGGCACTGAGCGTACAGCACGGAGCGGATTGCACTGCACCGAGCAGATTGCAGGGCACTAAGCATACAACACTGAGCGTACAGCACGGAGCGGATTGCACTGCACCGAGCAGATTGGAGGGCACTGAGCGTACATCACGGAGCGGATTGCCCTGCATCGAGCAGATTGCAGGGCACTGAGCGTACGTCACGGAGCGGATTGCACTGCACCGAGCAGATTGCAGGGCACTGAGCGTACATCACGGAGCGGATTGCACTGCACCGAGCAGATTGCAGGGCACTGAGCGTACATCACGGAGCGGATTGCACTGCACCGAGCAGATTGCAGGGCACTGAGCGTACAGCACGGAGCGGATTGCAACGCACCGAGCAGATTGCAGGACACTGAGCGTACAGCACGGAGCAGATTGCACTGCACCGAGCAGATTGCAGGGCACTGAGCGTACATCACGGAGCGGATTGCACTGCACCGAGCAGATTGCAGGGCACTGAGCGTACAGCACGGAGCGGAATGCACTGCACAGAGCAGATTGCAGGGCACTGAGCGTACATCACGGAGCGGATTGCACTGCACCGAGCAGATTGCAGGGCACTAAGCATACAACACTGAGCGTACAGCACGGAGCGGATTGCACTGAACCGAGCAGATTGGAGGGCACTGAGCGTACATCACGGAGCGGATTGCACTGCATCGAGCAGATTGCAGGGCACTGAGCGTACGTCACTGAGCGGATTGCACTGCACCGAGCAGATTGCAGGGCACTGAGCGTACATCACGGAGCGGACTGCACTGCACCGAGCAGATTGCAGGGCACTGAGCGTACAGCACGGAGCAGATTGCACTGCACCGAGCAGATTGCAGGCCACTGAGCGTACAGCACGGAGCGGATTGCACTGCACCGAGCAGATTGCAGGGCACTGAGCGTACATCACGGAGCAGATTGCACTGCACCGAGCAGATTGCAGGGCACTGAGCGTACAGCATGGAGCGGAATGCACTGCACGGAGCAGATTGCAGAGCACTGAGCATACAACACTGAGCGTACAGCATGGAGCGGAATGCACTGCACAGAGCAGATTGCAGGGCACTGAGCGTACAGCATGGAGTGGAATGCACTGCACGGAGCAGATTGCAATGCACTCAGCGTACACCACGGAGCGGATTGCACTGCACCGAGCAGATTGCAGGGCACTGAGCGTACATCACGGAGCGGATTGCACTGCACCGAGCAGATTGCAGGGCACTGAGTGTACATCACGGAGCGGATTGCACTGCACCGAGCAGATTGCAGGGCACTGAGCGTACATTACGGAGCGGATTGCACTGCACCGAGCAGATTGCAGGGCACTGAGCGTACAGCATGGAGCGGAATGCACTGCAAGGAGCAGATTGCAGAGCACTGAGTATACAACACTGAGCGTACAGCACGGAGCGGAATGCACTGCACAGAGCAGATTGCAGGGCACTGAGCGTACAGCATGGAGTGGAATGCACTGCACGGAGCAGATTGCAATGCACTGAGCGTACACCACGGAGCGGATTGCACTGCACCGAGTAGAATGCAGGGCACTGAGCGTACATCACGTAGCGGTTTGCACTGCACCGGGCAGATTGCAGGGCACTGAGCGTACATCACGGAGCGGATTGCACTGCACCGAGCAGATTGCAGGGCACTGAGCGTACATCACGGAGCGGATTGCACTGCACCGAGCAGATTGCAGGGCACTGAGCATACATCACGGAGCAGATTGCACTGCACCGAGCAGATTGCAGGGCACTAAGCCTACAGCACGGGGCGGATTGCACTGCACCGAGCAGATTGCAGGGCACTGAGCGTACATCATGGAGCGGATTGCACTGCACCGAGCAGATTGCAGGGCACTGAGCATACAGCACGGAGCGGATTGCACTGCACCGAGCAGATTGCAGGGCACTGAGGGTACATCACGGAGCGGATTGCACTGCACCGAGCAGATTGCAGGGCACTGAGCGTACATCACGGAGCGGATTGCACTGCACCGAGCAGATTGCAGGGCACTGAGCGTACAGCACGGAGCGGATTGCACTGCACCGAGCAGATTGCAGGGCACTGAGCGTACATCACGGAGCGGATTGCACTGCACCGAGTAGATTGCAGGCACTGAGCGTACAGCACGGAGCGGATTGCACTGCACAGAGCAGATTGCAGGGCACTGAGCATACAACACTGAGCGTACAGCACGGAGCGGATTGCACTGCACCGAGCAGATTGCAGGCCACTGAGCGTACAGCACAGAGCGGATTGTACTGCACCGAGCAGATTGCAGGGCACTGAGCATACAACACTGAGCGTACAGCACGGAGCGGATTGCACTGCACCGAGCAGATTGCATGGCACTGAGCGTGCATCACGGAGCGAATTGCACTGCACCGAGCAGATTGCAGGGCACTGAGCGTACAGCATGGAGCGAAATGCACTGCAAGGAGCAGATTGCAGAGCACTGAGCATACAACACTGAGCGTACAGCACGGAGCGGAATGCACTGCACAGAGCAGATTGCAGGACACTGAGCGTACAGCATGGAGTGGAATGCACTGCACGGAGCAGATTGCAATGCACTGAGCGTACACCACGGAGCGGATTGCACTGCACTGAGCAGATTGCAGAGCACTGAGCGTACATCACGTAGCGGATTACACTGCACCGGGCAGATTGCAGGGCACTGAGCGTACATCACGGAGCGGATTGCACTGCACCGAGCAGATTGCAGGGCACTGAGCGTACATCACGGAGCGGATTGCACTGCACCGAGCAGATTGCAGGGCACTGAGCGTACAGCACGGAGCGGATTGCACTGCACCGAGCAGATTGCAGGGCACTGTGCATACAACACTGAGCGTACAGCACGGAGCGGATTGCACTGCACCGTGCAGATTGCAGGGCACTGAGCGTACATCACGGAGCGGATTGCACTGCACCGAGCAGATTGCAGGGCACTGAATGTACATCACGGAGCGGATTGCACTGCACCGAGCAGATTGCAGGGCACTGAGCGTACAGCACGGAGCGGAATGCACTGCACAGAGCAGATTGCAGGGCACTGAGCGTACATCACGGAGCTGATTGCACTGCACCGAGCAGATTGCAGGGCACTAAGCATACAACACTGAGCGTACAGCACGGAGCGGATTGCACTGCACCGAGCAGATTGGAGGGCACTGAGCGTACATCACGGAGCGGATTGCACTGCATCGAGCAGATTGCAGGGCACTGAGCGTACGTCACGGAGCGGATTGCACTGCACCGAGCAGATTGCAGGGCACTGAGCGTACAGCACGGAGCGGATTGCACTGCACCGAGCAGATTGCAGGGCACTGAGCGTACATCACGGAGCGGACTGCACTGCACCGAGCAGATTGCAGGGCACTGAGCGTACAGCACGGAGCAGATTGCAATGCACCGAGCAGATTGCAGGCCACTGAGCGTACAGCACGGAGCGGATTGCACTGCACCGAGCATATTGCAGGGCACTGAGCGTACATCACGGAGCGGATTGCACTGCACCGAGCAGATTGCAGGGCACTGAGCGTACAGCATGGAGCGGAATGCACTGCACGGAGCAGATTGCAGAGCACTGAGCATACAACACTGAGCGTACAGCATGGAGCGGAATGCACTGCACAGAGCAGATTGCAGGGCACTGAGCGTACAGCATGGAGTGGAATGCACTGCACGGAGCAGATTGCAATGCACTCAGCGTACACCACGGAGCGGATTGCACTGCACCGAGCAGATTGCAGGGCACTGAGCGTACATCACGGAGCGGATTGCACTGCACCGAGCAGATTGCAGGGCACTGAGTGTACATCACGGAGCGGATTGCACTGCACCGAGCAGATTGCAGGGCACTGAGCGTACATTACGGAGCGGATTGCACTGCACCGAGCAGATTGCAGGGCACTGAGCGTAAAGCATGGAGCGGAATGCACTGCAAGGAGCAGATTGCAGAGCACTGAGTATACAACACTGAGCGTACAGCACGGAGCGGAATGCACTGCACAGAGCAGATTGCAGGGCACTGAGCGTACAGCATGGAGTGGAATGCACTGCACGGAGCAGATTGCAATGCACTCAGCGTACACCACGGAGCGGATTGCACTGCACCGAGCAGATTGCAGGGCACTGAGCGTACATCACGGAGCGGATTGCACTGCACCGAGCAGATTGCAGGGCACTGAGTGTACATCACGGAGCGGATTGCACTGCACCGAGCAGATTGCAGGGCACTGAGCGTACATTACGGAGCGGATTGCACTGCACCGAGCAGATTGCAGGGCACTGAGCGTAAAGCATGGAGCGGAATGCACTGCAAGGAGCAGATTGCAGAGCACTGAGTATACAACACTGAGCGTACAGCACAGAGCGGATTGTACTGCACCGAGCAGATTGCAGGGCACTGAGCATACAACACTGAGCGTACAGCACGGAGCGGATTGCACTGCACCGAGCAGATTGCATGGCACTGAGCGTGCATCACGGAGCGAATTGCACTGCACCGAGCAGATTGCAGGGCACTGAGCGTACAGCATGGAGCGAAATGCACTGCAAGGAGCAGATTGCAGAGCACTGAGCATACAACACTGAGCGTACAGCACGGAGCGGAATGCACTGCACAGAGCAGATTGCAGGACACTGAGCGTACAGCATGGAGTGGAATGCACTGCACGGAGCAGATTGCAATGCACTGAGCGTACACCACGGAGCGGATTGCACTGCACTGAGCAGATTGCAGAGCACTGAGCGTACATCACGTAGCGGATTACACTGCACCGGGCAGATTGCAGGGCACTGAGCGTACATCACGGAGCGGATTGCACTGCACCGAGCAGATTGCAGGGCACTGAGCGTACATCACGGAGCGGATTGCACTGCACCGAGCAGATTGCAGGGCACTGAGCGTACAGCACGGAGCGGATTGCACTGCACTGAGCAGATTGCAGGGCACTGTGCATACAACACTGAGCGTACAGCACGGAGCGGATTGCACTGCACCGTGCAGATTGCAGGGCACTGAGCGTACATCACGGAGCGGATTGCACTGCACCGAGCAGATTGCAGGGCACTGAATGTACATCACGGAGCGGATTGCACTGCACCGAGCAGATTGCAGGGCACTGAGCGTACAGCACGGAGCGGAATGCACTGCACAGAGCAGATTGCAGGGCACTGAGCGTACATCACGGAGCGGATTACACTGCACCGAGCAGATTGCAGGGCACTAAGCATACAACACTGAGCGTACAGCACGGAGCGGATTGCACTGCACCGAGCAGATTGGAGGGCACTGAGCGTACATCACGGAGCGGATTGCACTGCATCGAGCAGATTGCAGGGCACTGAGCGTACGTCACGGAGCGGATTGCACTGCACCGAGCAGATTGCAGGGCACTGAGCGTACAGCACGGAGCGGATTGCACTGCACCGAGCAGATTGCAGGGCACTGAGCGTACATCACGGAGCGGACTGCACTGCACCGAGCAGATTGCAGGGCACTGAGCGTACAGCACGGAGCAGATTGCAATGCACCGAGCAGATTGCAGGCCACTGAGCGTACAGCACGGAGCGGATTGCACTGCATCGAGCATATTGCAGGGCACTGAGCGTACATCACGGAGCAGATTGCACTGCACCGAGCAGATTGCAGGGCACTGAGCGTACAGCATGGAGCGGAATGCACTGCACGGAGCAGATTGCAGAGCACTGAGCATACAACACTGAGCGTACAGCATGGAGCGGAATGCACTGCACAGAGCAGATTGCAGGGCACTGAGCGTACAGCATGGAGTGGAATGCACTGCACGGAGCAGATTGCAATGCACTCAGCGTACACCACGGAGCGGATTGCACTGCACCGAGCAGATTGCAGGGCACTGAGCGTACATCACGGAGCGGATTGCACTGCACCGAGCAGATTGCAGGGCACTGAGTGTACATCACGGAGCGGATTGCACTGCACCGAGCAGATTGCAGGGCACTGAGCGTACATTACGGAGCGGATTGCACTGCACCGAGCAGATTGCAGGGCACTGAGCGTAAAGCATGGAGCGGAATGCACTGCAAGGAGCAGATTGCAGAGCACTGAGTATACAACACTGAGCGTACAGCACGGAGCGGAATGCACTGCACAGAGCAGATTGCAGGGCACTGAGCGTACAGCATGGAGTGGAATGCACTGCACGGAGCAGATTGCAATGCACTGAGCGTACACCACGGAGCGGATTGCACTGCACCGAGCAGAATGCAGGGCACTGAGCGTACATCACGTAGCGGATTGCACTGCACCGGGCAGATTGCAGGGCACTGAGCGTACATCACGGAGCGGATTGCACTGCACCGAGCAGATTGCAGGGCACTGAGCGTACATCACGGAGCGGATTGCACTGCACCGAGCAGATTGCAGGGCACTGAGCATACATCACGGAGCGGATTGCACTGCACCGAGCAGATTGCAGGGCACTGAGCCTACAGCACGGAGTGGATTGCACTGCACCGAGCAGATTGCAGGGCACTGAGCATACAACACTGAGCGTACAGCACGGAGCGGATTGCACTGCACCGAGCGGATTGCAGGGGACTGAGCGTACATCACGGAGCGGATTGCACTGCACCGAGCAGATTGCAGGGCACTGAGCGTACAGCACGGAGCGGAATGCACTGCACAGAGCAGATTGCAGGTCACTGAGTGTACATCACGGAGCGGATTGCACTGCACCGAGCAGATTGCAGGGCACTAAGCATACAACACTGAGCGTACAGCACGGAGCGGATTGCACTGCACCGAGCAGATTGGAGGGCACTGAGCGTACATCACGGAGCGGATTGCACTGCACCGAGCAGATTGCAGGGCACTGAGCGTACAGCACGGAGCGGATTGCACTGCACCGAGCAGATTGCAGGGCACTGAGCATACAACACTGAGCGTACAGCACGGAGCGGATTGCACTGCACCGTGCAGATTGCAGGGCACTGAGCGTACATCACGGAGCGGATTGCACTGCACCGAGCAGATTGCAGGGCACTGATTGTACATCACGGAGCGGATTGCACTGCACCGAGCAGATTGCAGGGCACTGAGCGTACAGCACGGAGCGGAATGCACTGCACAGAGCAGATTGCAGGGCACTGAGCGTACATCACGGAGCGGATTGCACTGCACCGAGCAGATTGCAGGGCACTAAGCATACAACACTGAGCGTACAGCACGGAGCGGATTGCACTGCACCGAGCAGATTGGAGGGCACTGAGCGTACATCACGGAGCGGATTGCACTGCATCGAGCAGATTGCAGGGCACTGAGCGTACGTCACGGAGCGGATTGCACTGCACCGAGCAGATTGCAGGGCACTGAGCGTACAGCACGGAGCGGATTGCACTGCACCGAGCAGATTGCAGGGCACTGAGCGTACATCACGGAGCGGACTGCACTGCACCGAGCAGATTGCAGGGCACTGAGCGTACAGCACGGAGCAGATTGCACTGCACCGAGCAGATTGCAGGCCACTGAGCGTACAGCACGGAGCGGATTGCACTGCACCGAGCAGATTGCAGGGCACTGAGCGTACATCACGGAGCAGATTGCACTGCACCGAGCAGATTGCAGGGCACTGAGCGTACAGCATGGAGCGGAATGCACTGCACGGAGCAGATTGCAGAGCACTGAGCATACAACACTGAGCGTACAGCATGGAGCGGAATGCACTGCACAGAGCAGATTGCAGGGCACTGAGCGTACAGCATGGAGTGGAATGCACTGCACGGAGCAGATTGCAATGCACTCAGCGTACACCACGGAGCGGATTGCACTGCACCGAGCAGATTGCAGGGCACTGAGCGTACATCACGGAGCGGATTGCACTGCACCGAGCAGATTGCAGGGCACTGAGCGTACATTACGGAGCGGATTGCACTGCACCGAGCAGATTGCAGGGCACTGAGCGTAAAGCATGGAGTGGATTGCACTGCAAGGAGGAGATTGCAGAGCACTGAGTATACAACACTGAGCGTACAGCACGGAGCAGAATGCACTGCACAGAGCAGATTGCAGGGCACTGAGCGTACAGCATGAAGTGGAATGCACTGCACGGAGCAGATTGCAATGCACTGGGCGTACACCACGGAGCGGATTGCACTGCACCGAGCAGAATGCAGGGCACTGAGCGTACATCACGTAGCGGATTGCACTGCACCGGGCAGATTGCAGGGCACTGAGCGTACATCACGGAGCGGATTGCACTGCACCGAGCAGATTGCAGGGCACTGAGCGTACATCACGGAGCGGATTGCACTGCACCGAGCAGATTGCAGGGCACTGAGCATACATCACGGAGCGGATTGCACTGCACCGAGCAGATTGCAGGGCACTGAGCCTACAGCACGGAGTGGATTGCACTGCACCGAGCAGATTGCAGGGCACTGAGCATACAACACTGAGCGTACAGCACGGAGCGGATTGCACTGCACCGAGCGGATTGCAGGGGACTGAGCGTACATCACGGAGCGGATTGCACTGCACCGAGCAGATTGCAGGGCACTGAGTGTACATCACGGAGCGGATTGCACTGCACCGAGCAGATTGCAGGGCACTGAGCGTACAGCACGGAGCGGAATGCACTGCACAGAGCAGATTGCAGGGCACTGAGCGTACATCACGGAGCGGATTGCACTGCACCGAGCAGATTGCAGGGCACTAAGCATACAACACTGAGCGTACAGCACGGAGCGGATTGCACTGCACCGAGCAGATTGGAGGGCACTGAGCGTACATCACGGAGCGGATTGCACTGCATCGAGCAGATTGCAGGGCACTGAGCGTACGTCACGGAGCGGATTGCACTGCACCGAGCAGATTGCAGGGCACTGAGCGTACATCACGGAGCGGACTGCACTGCACCGAGCAGATTGCAGGGCACTGAGCGTACAGCACGGAGCAGATTGCACTGCACCGAGCAGATTGCAGGCCACTGAGCGTACAGCACGGAGCGGATTGCACTGCACCGAGCAGATTGCAGGGCACTGAGCGTACATCACTGAGCAGATTGCACTGCACCGAGCAGATTGCAGGGCACTGAGCGTACAGCATGGAGCGGAATGCACTGCACGGAGCAGATTGCAGATGCACTGAGCATACAACACTGAGCGTACAGCATGGAGCGGAATGCACTACACAGAGCAGATTGCAGGGCACTGAGCGTACAGCATGGAGTGGAATGCACTGCACGGAGCAGATTGCAATGCACTCAGCGTACACCACGGAGCGGATTGCACTGCACCGAGCAGATTGCAGGGCACTGAGCGTACATCACGGAGCGGATTGCACTGCACCGAGCAGATTGCAGGGCACTGAGTGTACATCACGGAGCGGATTGCACTGCACCGAGCAGATTGCAGGGCACTGAGCGTACATTACGGAGCGGATTGCACTGCACCGAGCAGATTGCAGGGCACTGAGCGTACAGCATGGAGCGGAATGCACTGCAAGGAGCAGATTGCAGAGCACTGAGTATACAACACTGAACGTACAGCACGGAGCGGAATGCACTGCACAGAGCAGATTGCAGGGCACTGAGCGTACAGCATGGAGTGGAATGCACTGCACGGAGCAGATTGCAATGCACTGAGCGTACACCACGGAGCGGATTGCACTGCACCGAGCAGAATGCACGGCACTGAGCGTACATCACGTAGCGGATTGCACTGCACCGGGCAGATTGCAGGGCACTGAGCGTACATCACGGAGCGGATTGCACTGCACCGAGCAGATTGCAGGGTACTGAGCGTACATCATGGAGCGGATTGCACTGCACCGAGCAGATTGCAGGGCACTGAGCCTACATCACGGAGCGGATTGCACTGCACCGAGCAGATTGCAGGGCACTGAGCCTACAGCACGGAGTGGATTGCACTGCACCGAGCAGATTGCAGGGCACTGAGCATACAACACTGAGCGTACAGAACGGAGCGGACTGCACTGCACCGAGCGGATTGCAGGGCACTGAGCGTACATCACGGAGCGGATTGCACTGCACCGAGCAGATTGCAGGGCACTGAGCGTACATCACGGAGCGGATTGCACTGCACCGAGCAGATTGCAGGGCACTGAGCGTACAGCACGGAGCGGATTGCACTGCACCGAGCAGATTGCAGGGCACTGAGCATACAACACTGAGCGTACAGCACGGAGCGGATTGCACTGCACCGAGCAGATTGCAGGGCACTGAGCGTACATCACGGAGCGGATTGCACTGCACCGAGCAGATTGCAGGGCACTGAGCGTACATCACGGAGCGGATTGCACTGCACCGAGCAGATTGCAGGGCACTGAGCATACAGCACGGAGCGGATTGCACTGCACCGAGCAGATTGCAGGGCACTAAGCGTACATCACGGAGTGGATTGCATTGCACCGAGCAGATTGCAGGGCACTGAGCGTACAGCACGGAGCGGATTGCACTGCACCGAGCAGATTGCAGGGCACTGAGCGAACATCACGGAGCGGATTGCACTGCACCGAGCAGATTGGAGGCACTGAGTGTACATCACGGAGCGGATTGCACTGCACCGAGCAGATTGCAGGGCACTGAGCATACAACACTGAGCGTACAGCACGGAGCGGATTGCACTGCACCGAGCAGATTGCAGGCCACTGAGCGTACAGCACGGAGCGGATTGTACTGCACCGAGCAGATTGCAGGGCACTGAGCATACAACACTGAGCGTACAGCACGGAGCGGATTGCACTGCACCGAGCAGATTGCAGGGCACTGAGCGTACATCACGGAGCGGATTGCACTGCACCGAGCAGATTGCAGGGCACTGAGCGTACAGCATGGAGCGGAATGCACTGCACGGAGCAGATTGTAGAGCATTGAGCATACAACACTGAGCGTACAGCACGGAGAGGAATGCACTGCACAGAGCAGATTGCAGGACACTGAGCGTACAGCATGGAGTGGAATGCACTGCACAGAGCAGATTGCAATGCACTGAGCGTACACCACGGAGCGGATATGACTGCACCGAGCAGATTGCAGAGCACTGAGCGTACATCACGGAGCGGATTGCACTGCACCGAGCAGATTGCAGGGCACTGAGCATACAACACTGAGCGTACAGCACGGAGCGGATTGCACTGCACCGTGCAGATTGCAGGGCACTGAGCGTACATCACGGAGCGGATTGCACTGCACCGAGCAGATTGCAGGGCACTGAGTGTACATCACGGAGTGGATTGCACTGCACCGAGCAGATTGCAGGGCACTGAGCGTACAGCACGGAGCGGAATGCACTGCACAGAGCAGATTGCAGGGCACTGAGCGTACAGCATGGAGTGGAATGCACTGCACGGAGCAGATTGCAATGCACTGAGCGTACACCACGGAGCGGATTGCACTGCACCGAGCAGATTGCAGGGCACTGAGCGTACATCACGTAGCGGATTGCACTGCACCGGGCAGATTGCAGGGCATTGAGCGTACATCACGGAGCGGATTGCACTGCACCGAGCAGATTGCAGGGCATTGAGCGTACATCACGGAGCGGATTGCACTGCACCGAGCAGATTGCAGGGCACTGAGCATACAACACTGAGCGTACAGCACGGAGCGGATTGCACTGCACCGTGCAGATTGCAGGGCACTGAGCGTACATCACGGAGCGGATTGCACTGCACCGAGCAGATTGCAGGGCACTGAGCGTACATCACGGAGCGGATTGCACTGCACCGAGCAGATTGCAGGGCACTGAGCGTACAGCACGGAGCGGATTGCACTGCACCGAGCAGATTGCAGGGCACTGAGCATACAACACTGAGCGTACAGCACGGAGCGGATTGCACTGCACCGAGCAGATTGCAGGGCACTGAGCGTACATCACGGAGCGGATTGCACTGCACCGAGCAGATTGCAGGGCACTGAGCGTACATCACGGAGCGGATTGCACTGCACCGAGCAGATTGCAGGGCACTGAGCATACAGCACGGAGCGGATTGCACTGCACCGAGCAGATTGCAGGGCACTAAGCGTACATCACGGAGCGGATTGCACTGCACCGAGCAGATTGCAGGGCACTGAGCGTACAGTACGGAGCAGATTGCACTGCACCGAGCAGATTGCAGGGCACTGAGCGTACATCACGGAGCGGATTGCACTGCACCGAGCAGATTGCAGGCACTGAGTGTACATCACGGAGCGGATTGCACTGCACCGAGCAGATTGCAGGGCACTGAGCATACAACACTGAGCGTACAGCACGGTGCGGATTGCACTGCACCGAGCAGATTGCAGGCCACTGAGCGTACAGCACGGAGCGGATTGTACTGCACCGAGCAGATTGCAGGGCACTGAGCATACAACACTGAGCGTACAGCACGGAGCGGATTGCACTGCACCGAGCAGATTGCAGGGCACTGAGCGTACAGCACGGAGCGGATTGCACTGCACCGAGCAGATTGCAGGGCACTGAGCGTACATCACGGAGCAGATTGCACTGCACCGAGCAGATTATAGGGCACTGAGCGTACATCACGGAGCGGATTGCACTGCACCGAGCAGATTGCAGGGCACTGAGCGTACAGCACGGAGCGGATTGCACTGCACCGAGCAGATTGCAGGGCACTGAGCGTACATCACGGAGCGGATTGCACTGCACCGAGCAGATTGCAGGGCACTGAGCGTACAGCACGGAGCGGATTGCACTGCACCGAGCAGATTGCAGGGCACTGAGGGTACATCACGGAGCGGATTGCACTGCACCGAGCAGATTGCAGGGCACTGAGCGTACATCACGGAGCGGATTGCACTGCACCGAGCAGATTGCAGGGCACTGAGCGTACAGCACGGAGCGGATTGCACTGCACCGAGCAGATTGCAGGGCACTGAGCGTACATCACGGAGCGGATTGCACTGCACCGAGCAGATTGCAGGCACTGAGCGTACAGCACGGAGCGGATTGCACTGCACCGAGCAGTTTCCAGGGCACTGAGCATACAACACTGAGCGTACAGCACGGAGCGGATTTCTCTGCACCGAGCAGATTGCAGGGCACTGAGCGTACAGCACGGAGCGGATTGCACTGCACCGAGCAGTTTCCAGGGCACTGAGCATACAACACTGAGCGTACAGCACGGAGCGGATTGCACTGCACAGAGCAGATTGCAGGGCACTGAGCGTACATCACGGAGCGGATTGCACTGCACCGAGCAGATTGCAGGGCACTAAGCATACAACACTGAGCGTACAGCACGGAGCGGATTGCACTGCACCGAGCAGATTGGAGGGCACTGAGCGTACATCACGGAGCGGATTGCACTGCATCGAGCAGATTGCAGGGCACTGAGCGTACGTCACGGAGCGGATTGCACTGCACCGAGCAGATTGCAGGGCACTGAGCGTACAGCACGGAGCGGATTGCACTGCACCGAGCAGATTGCAGGGCACTGAGCGTACATCACGGAGCGGACTGCACTGCACCGAGCAGATTGCAGGGCACTGAGCGTACAGCACGGAGCAGATTGCACTGCACCGAGCAGATTGCAGGCCACTGAGCGTACAGCACGGAGCGGATTGCACTGCACCGAGCAGATTGCAGGGCACTGAGCGTACATCACGGAGCAGATTGCACTGCACCGAGCAGATTGCAGGGCACTGAGCGTACAGCATGGAGCGGAATGCACTGCACGGAGCAGATTGCAGAGCACTGAGCATACAACACTGAGCGTACAGCATGGAGCGGAATGCACTGCACAGAGCAGATTGCAGGGCACTGAGCGTACAGCATGGAGTGGAATGCACTGCACGGAGCAGATTGCAATGCACTCAGCGTACACCACGGAGCGGATTGCACTGCACCGAGCAGATTGCAGGGCACTGAGCGTACATCACGGAGCGGATTGCACTGCACCGAGCAGATTGCAGGGCACTGAGCGTACATTACGGAGCGGATTGCACTGCACCGAGCAGATTGCAGGGCACTGAGCGTAAAGCATGGAGTGGATTGCACTGCAAGGAGGAGATTGCAGAGCACTGAGTATACAACACTGAGCGTACAGCACGGAGCAGAATGCACTGCACAGAGCAGATTGCAGGGCACTGAGCGTACAGCATGAAGTGGAATGCACTGCACGGAGCAGATTGCAATGCACTGGGCGTACACCACGGAGCGGATTGCACTGCACCGAGCAGAATGCAGGGCACTGAGCGTACATCACGTAGCGGATTGCACTGCACCGGGCAGATTGCAGGGCACTGAGCGTACATCACGGAGCGGATTGCACTGCACCGAGCAGATTGCAGGGCACTGAGCGTACATCACGGAGCGGATTGCACTGCACCGAGCAGATTGCAGGGCACTGAGCATACATCACGGAGCGGATTGCACTGCACCGAGCAGATTGCAGGGCACTGAGCCTACAGCACGGAGTGGATTGCACTGCACCGAGCAGATTGCAGGGCACTGAGCATACAACACTGAGCGTACAGCACGGAGCGGATTGCACTGCACCGAGCGGATTGCAGGGGACTGAGCGTACATCACGGAGCGGATTGCACTGCACCGAGCAGATTGCAGGGCACTGAGTGTACATCACGGAGCGGATTGCACTGCACCGAGCAGATTGCAGGGCACTGAGCGTACAGCACGGAGCGGAATGCACTGCACAGAGCAGATTGCAGGGCACTGAGCGTACATCACGGAGCGGATTGCACTGCACCGAGCAGATTGCAGGGCACTAAGCATACAACACTGAGCGTACAGCACGGAGCGGATTGCACTGCACCGAGCAGATTGGAGGGCACTGAGCGTACATCACGGAGCGGATTGCACTGCATCGAGCAGATTGCAGGGCACTGAGCGTACGTCACGGAGCGGATTGCACTGCACCGAGCAGATTGCAGGGCACTGAGCGTACATCACGGAGCGGACTGCACTGCACCGAGCAGATTGCAGGGCACTGAGCGTACAGCACGGAGCAGATTGCACTGCACCGAGCAGATTGCAGGCCACTGAGCGTACAGCACGGAGCGGATTGCACTGCACCGAGCAGATTGCAGGGCACTGAGCGTACATCACTGAGCAGATTGCACTGCACCGAGCAGATTGCAGGGCACTGAGCGTACAGCATGGAGCGGAATGCACTGCACGGAGCAGATTGCAGATGCACTGAGCATACAACACTGAGCGTACAGCATGGAGCGGAATGCACTACACAGAGCAGATTGCAGGGCACTGAGCGTACAGCATGGAGTGGAATGCACTGCACGGAGCAGATTGCAATGCACTCAGCGTACACCACGGAGCGGATTGCACTGCACCGAGCAGATTGCAGGGCACTGAGCGTACATCACGGAGCGGATTGCACTGCACCGAGCAGATTGCAGGGCACTGAGTGTACATCACGGAGCGGATTGCACTGCACCGAGCAGATTGCAGGGCACTGAGCGTACATTACGGAGCGGATTGCACTGCACCGAGCAGATTGCAGGGCACTGAGCGTACAGCATGGAGCGGAATGCACTGCAAGGAGCAGATTGCAGAGCACTGAGTATACAACACTGAACGTACAGCACGGAGCGGAATGCACTGCACAGAGCAGATTGCAGGGCACTGAGCGTACAGCATGGAGTGGAATGCACTGCACGGAGCAGATTGCAATGCACTGAGCGTACACCACGGAGCGGATTGCACTGCACCGAGCAGAATGCACGGCACTGAGCGTACATCACGTAGCGGATTGCACTGCACCGGGCAGATTGCAGGGCACTGAGCGTACATCACGGAGCGGATTGCACTGCACCGAGCAGATTGCAGGGTACTGAGCGTACATCATGGAGCGGATTGCACTGCACCGAGCAGATTGCAGGGCACTGAGCCTACATCACGGAGCGGATTGCACTGCACCGAGCAGATTGCAGGGCACTGAGCCTACAGCACGGAGTGGATTGCACTGCACCGAGCAGATTGCAGGGCACTGAGCATACAACACTGAGCGTACAGCACGGAGCGGACTGCACTGCACCGAGCGGATTGCAGGGCACTGAGCGTACATCACGGAGCGGATTGCACTGCACCGAGCAGATTGCAGGGCACTGAGCGTACATCACGGAGCGGATTGCACTGCACCGAGCAGATTGCAGGGCACTGAGCGTACAGCACGGAGCGGATTGCACTGCACCGAGCAGATTGCAGGGCACTGAGCATACAACACTGAGCGTACAGCACGGAGCGGATTGCACTGCACCGAGCAGATTGCAGGGCACTGAGCGTACATCACGGAGCGGATTGCACTGCACCGAGCAGATTGCAGGGCACTGAGCGTACATCACGGAGCGGATTGCACTGCACCGAGCAGATTGCAGGGCACTGAGCATACAGCACGGAGCGGATTGCACTGCACCGAGCAGATTGCAGGGCACTAAGCGTACATCACGGAGTGGATTGCATTGCACCGAGCAGATTGCAGGGCACTGAGCGTACAGCACGGAGCGGATTGCACTGCACCGAGCAGATTGCAGGGCACTGAGCGAACATCACGGAGCGGATTGCACTGCACCGAGCAGATTGGAGGCACTGAGTGTACATCACGGAGCGGATTGCACTGCACCGAGCAGATTGCAGGGCACTGAGCATACAACACTGAGCGTACAGCACGGAGCGGATTGCACTGCACCGAGCAGATTGCAGGCCACTGAGCGTACAGCACGGAGCGGATTGTACTGCACCGAGCAGATTGCAGGGCACTGAGCATACAACACTGAGCGTACAGCACGGAGCGGATTGCACTGCACCGAGCAGATTGCAGGGCACTGAGCGTACATCACGGAGCGGATTGCACTGCACCGAGCAGATTGCAGGGCACTGAGCGTACAGCATGGAGCGGAATGCACTGCACGGAGCAGATTGTAGAGCATTGAGCATACAACACTGAGCGTACAGCACGGAGAGGAATGCACTGCACAGAGCAGATTGCAGGACACTGAGCGTACAGCATGGAGTGGAATGCACTGCACAGAGCAGATTGCAATGCACTGAGCGTACACCACGGAGCGGATATGACTGCACCGAGCAGATTGCAGAGCACTGAGCGTACATCACGGAGCGGATTGCACTGCACCGAGCAGATTGCAGGGCACTGAGCATACAACACTGAGCGTACAGCACGGAGCGGATTGCACTGCACCGTGCAGATTGCAGGGCACTGAGCGTACATCACGGAGCGGATTGCACTGCACCGAGCAGATTGCAGGGCACTGAGTGTACATCACGGAGTGGATTGCACTGCACCGAGCAGATTGCAGGGCACTGAGCGTACAGCACGGAGCGGAATGCACTGCACAGAGCAGATTGCAGGGCACTGAGCGTACAGCATGGAGTGGAATGCACTGCACGGAGCAGATTGCAATGCACTGAGCGTACACCACGGAGCGGATTGCACTGCACCGAGCAGATTGCAGGGCACTGAGCGTACATCACGTAGCGGATTGCACTGCACCGGGCAGATTGCAGGGCATTGAGCGTACATCACGGAGCGGATTGCACTGCACCGAGCAGATTGCAGGGCATTGAGCGTACATCACGGAGCGGATTGCACTGCACCGAGCAGATTGCAGGGCACTGAGCATACAACACTGAGCGTACAGCACGGAGCGGATTGCACTGCACCGTGCAGATTGCAGGGCACTGAGCGTACATCACGGAGCGGATTGCACTGCACCGAGCAGATTGCAGGGCACTGAGCGTACATCACGGAGCGGATTGCACTGCACCGAGCAGATTGCAGGGCACTGAGCGTACAGCACGGAGCGGATTGCACTGCACCGAGCAGATTGCAGGGCACTGAGCATACAACACTGAGCGTACAGCACGGAGCGGATTGCACTGCACCGAGCAGATTGCAGGGCACTGAGCGTACATCACGGAGCGGATTGCACTGCACCGAGCAGATTGCAGGGCACTGAGCGTACATCACGGAGCGGATTGCACTGCACCGAGCAGATTGCAGGGCACTGAGCATACAGCACGGAGCGGATTGCACTGCACCGAGCAGATTGCAGGGCACTAAGCGTACATCACGGAGCGGATTGCACTGCACCGAGCAGATTGCAGGGCACTGAGCGTACAGTACGGAGCAGATTGCACTGCACCGAGCAGATTGCAGGGCACTGAGCGTACATCACGGAGCGGATTGCACTGCACCGAGCAGATTGCAGGCACTGAGTGTACATCACGGAGCGGATTGCACTGCACCGAGCAGATTGCAGGGCACTGAGCATACAACACTGAGCGTACAGCACGGTGCGGATTGCACTGCACCGAGCAGATTGCAGGCCACTGAGCGTACAGCACGGAGCGGATTGTACTGCACCGAGCAGATTGCAGGGCACTGAGCATACAACACTGAGCGTACAGCACGGAGCGGATTGCACTGCACCGAGCAGATTGCAGGGCACTGAGCGTACAGCACGGAGCGGATTGCACTGCACCGAGCAGATTGCAGGGCACTGAGCGTACATCACGGAGCAGATTGCACTGCACCGAGCAGATTATAGGGCACTGAGCGTACATCACGGAGCGGATTGCACTGCACCGAGCAGATTGCAGGGCACTGAGCGTACAGCACGGAGCGGATTGCACTGCACCGAGCAGATTGCAGGGCACTGAGCGTACATCACGGAGCGGATTGCACTGCACCGAGCAGATTGCAGGGCACTGAGCGTACAGCACGGAGCGGATTGCACTGCACCGAGCAGATTGCAGGGCACTGAGGGTACATCACGGAGCGGATTGCACTGCACCGAGCAGATTGCAGGGCACTGAGCGTACATCACGGAGCGGATTGCACTGCACCGAGCAGATTGCAGGGCACTGAGCGTACAGCACGGAGCGGATTGCACTGCACCGAGCAGATTGCAGGGCACTGAGCGTACATCACGGAGCGGATTGCACTGCACCGAGCAGATTGCAGGCACTGAGCGTACAGCACGGAGCGGATTGCACTGCACCGAGCAGTTTCCAGGGCACTGAGCATACAACACTGAGCGTACAGCACGGAGCGGATTTCTCTGCACCGAGCAGATTGCAGGGCACTGAGCGTACAGCACGGAGCGGATTGCACTGCACCGAGCAGTTTCCAGGGCACTGAGCATACAACACTGAGCGTACAGCACGGAGCGGATTGCACTGCACCGAGCAGATTGCAGGGCACTGAGCGTACATCACGGAGCGGATTGCACTGCACCGAGCAGATTGCAGGGCACTGAGCGTACAGCATGGAGCGGAATGCACTGCACAGAGCAGATTGCAGAGCACTGAGCGTACAGCATGGAGTGGAATGCACTGCACGGAGCAGATTGCAATGCACTGAGCGTACACCACGGAGCGGATTGCACTGCACCGAGCAGATTGCAGGGCACTGAGCGTACATCACGGAGCGGATTGCACTGCACCGAGCAGATTGCAGGGCACTGAGCGTACAGCACGGAGCGGATTGCACTGCACCGAGCAGATTGCAGGGCACTGAGCATACAACACTGAGCGTACAGCACGGAGCGGATTGCACTGCACCGAGCAGATTGCAGGGCACTGAGCGTACATCACGGAGCGGATTGCACTGCACCGAGCAGATTGCAGGGCACTGAGCGTACATCACGGAGCGGATTGCACTGCACCGAGCAGATTGCAGGGCACTGAGCGTACAGCACGGAGCGGATTGCACTGCACCGAGCAGATTGCAGGGCACTGAGCGTACATCACGGAGCGGATTGCACTGCACCGAGCAGATTGCAGGCACTGAGTGTACATCACGGAGCGGATTGCACTGCACCGAGCAGATTGCAGGGCACTGAGCATACAACACTGAGCGTACAGCACGGAGCGGATTGCACTGCACCGAGCAGATTGCAGGCCACTGAGCGTACAGCACGGAGCGGATTGTACTGCACCGAGTAGATTGCAGGGCACTGAGCATACAACACTGAGCGTACAGCACGGAGCGGATTGCACTGCACCGAGCAGATTGCAGGGCACTGAGCGTACATCACGGAGCGGATTGCACTGCACCGAGCAGATTGCAGGGCACTGAGCGTACAGCACGGAGCGGATTGCACTGCACCGAGCAGATTGCAGGGCACTGAGCGTACATCACGGAGCGGATTGCACTGCACCGAGCAGATTATAGGGCACTGAGCGTACATCACGGAGCGGATTGCACTGCACCGAGCAGATTGCAGGGCACTGAGCGTACAGCACGGAGCGGATTGCACTGCACCGAGCAGATTGCAGGGCACTGAGCGTACATCACGGAGCGGATTGCACTGCACCGAGCAGATTGCAGGGCACTGAGCGTACAGCACGGAGCGGATTGCACTGCACCGAGCAGATTGCAGGGCACTGAGGGTACATCACGGAGCGGATTGCACTGCACCGAGCAGATTGCAGGGCACTGAGCGTACATCACGGAGCGGATTGCACTGCACCGAGCAGATTGCAGGGCACTGAGCGTACAGCACGGAGCGGATTGCACTGCACCGAGCAGATTGCAGGGCACTGAGCGTACATCACGGAGCGGATTGCACTGCACCGAGCAGATTGCAGGGCACTGAGCGTACAGCACGGAGCGGATTGCACTGCACCGAGCAGATTGCAGGGCACTGAGCGTACATCACGGAGCGGATTGCACTGCACCGAGCAGATTGCAGGCACTGAGCGTACAGCACGGAGCGGATTGCACTGCACCGAGCAGATTGCAGGCACTGAGCGTACAGCACGGAGCGGATTGCACTGCACCGAGCAGATTGCAGGGCACTGAGCATACAACACTGAGCGTACAGCACGGAGCGGATTGCACTGCACCGAGCAGATTGCAGGGCACTGAGCGTACAGCACGGAGCGGATTGCACTGCACCGAGCAGTTTCCAGGGCACTGAGCATACAACACTGAGCGTACAGCATGGAGCGGATTGCACTGCACCGAGCAGATTGCAGGGCACTGAGCGTACATCACGGAGCGGATTGCACTGCACCGAGCAGATTGCAGGGCACTGAGCGTACAGCATGGAGCGGAATGCACTGCACGGAGCAGATTGCAGAGCACTGAGCATACAACACTGACCGTACAGCACGGAGTGGAATGCACTGCACAGAGCAGATTGCAGGGCACTGAGCGTACAGCATGGAGTGGAATGCACTGCACGGAGCAGATTGCAATGCACTGAGCGTACACCACGGAGCGGATTGCACTGCACCGAGCAGATTGCAGGGCACTGAACGTACATCACGTAGCGGATTGCACTGCACCGGGCAGATTGCAGGGCACTGAGCGTACATCACGGAGCGGATTGCACTGCACTGAGCAGATTGCAGGGCACTGAGCGTAAATCACGGAGTGGATTGCACTGCACCGAGCAGATTGCAGGGCACTGAGCGTACATCACGGAGCAGATTGCACTCCACCGAGCAGATTGTAGGGCACTGAGCGTACAGCACGGAGCGGATTGCACTGCACCGAGCAGATTGCAGGGCACTGAGCGTACATCACGGAGCGGATTGCACTGCACCGAGCAGATTGCAGGGCACTGAGCGTACATCTCGGAGCAGATTGCATTGCACCGAGCAGATTGCAGGGCACTGAGCGTACATCACGGAGCGGATTGCACTGCACCGAGCAGATTGCAGGGCACTGAGCGTACATCACGGAGCGGATTGCACTGCACCGAGCAGATTGCAGGGCACTGAGCGTACAGCACTGAGCGGAATGCACTGCACGGAGCAGACTGCAGTGCACTGAGCATACAACACTGAGCGTACAGCACGGAGCGGAATGCACTGCACAGAGCAGATTGCAGGGCACTGAGCGTACAGCATGGAGTGGAATGCACTGCACGGAGCAGATTGCAATGCACTGAGCGTACACCACGGAGCGGATTGCACTGCACCGAGCAGATTGCAGGGCACTGAGCGTACATCACGGAGCGGATTGCACTGCACCGAGCAGATTGCAGGGCACTGAGCGTATATCACGGAGCGGATTGCACTGCACCGAGCAGATTGCAGGGCACTGAGCGGACAGCATGGAGCGGAATGCACTGCACGGAGCAGATTGCAGAGCACTGAGCATACAACACTGAGCGTACATCACGGAGCGGATTGCACTGCACCAAGCAGATTGCAGGGCACTAAGCGTACATCACGGAGCGGATTGCACTGCACTGAGCAGATTGTAGGTCATTGAGCATACAGCACGGAGCGGATTGCACTGCACCGAGCAGATTCATAGTATCATAGTATCATAGTTTTTAAGGTTGAAGAGAGACTCTAAAGGCTACTTTACACACTGCGATATCGGTCCCGATATCGCTAGTGTGCGTACCCGCCCCCATCTGTTGCGCGACACGGGCATATCGCTGCCCGTGGCGCACAACATCGCCCAGAGCCGTCACACATACTTACCTGTCCGGCGACGTCGCTGTGACCGGCGAACCGCCTCCTTTCTAAGGGGGCGGTCCGTGCGGCGTCACAGCGACGTCACTGAACCGCCGCCCAATCGCAGCGGAGGGGCGGAGATGAGCGGGACGTAACATCCCGCCCACCTCCTTCCTTCCGCATAGCGGCCGGGAGGCTGGTAGGGAGACGTTCCTCGCTCCTGCGGCGTCACACGCAGCGATGTGTGATGCCGCAGGAACGAGGAACAACCTCGTTACTGCTGAAGTAACGATAATTGGGAATGGACCCCCGTGTCGCCGATTAGCGATTTTTCACTGTTTTGCAACGATGCAAAATCGCTAATCGATGTCACACGCAACGGCATCGCTAATGCGGCCGGATGTGCGTCACGAATTCCGTGACCCCAACGACTCCGCATTAGCGATGTCGTAGCTTGTAAAGCCCGCTTTAGTCCATCTAGTTCAACCCGTAGCCTAACATGTTGATCCAGAGGAAGGCAAAAAAACCCCAATGTGGCAAACAAGTTCCAATGGGGAAAAAAATTCCTTCCTGACTCCACATCCGGCAATCAGACTAGTTCCCTGGATCAATACCCTGTCATAAAATCTAATATACATAACTGGTAATATTAAATTTTTCAAGAAAGGCATCCAGGCTCTGCTTAAATGTTTGTAGTGAATCACTCATTACAACATCATGCGGCAGAGAGTTCCATAGTCTCACTGCTCGTACAGTAAAGAATCCTCGTCTGTGATTATGATTAAACCTTCTTTCCTCAAGACGTAGCGGATGCCCCCGTGTTCCAGTCGCAGGCCTAGGTGTAAAAAGATCTTTGGAAAGGTCTCTGTACTGTCCCCTCATATATTTATACATTGTGATTAGATCCCCCCCAAGCCTTTGTTTTTCCAGACTAAATAACCCCAAGTTTAATAACCTGTCTTGGTATTGCAGCCCACCCATTCCTCTAATAATCTTGGTCGCTCTTCTCTGCACCCTCTCCAGTTCAGCTATGTCCTTCTTATATATCGGGGACCAGAATTGTACACAGTATTCTAAGTGCGGTCGCACTAGTGACTTGTACAGAGGTAGAACTATATTTTTTTCATGAACACTTATACCTCTTTTAATACATCCCATTATTTTATTAGCCCTGGCAGCAGCTGCCTGACACTGTCCACTAAAGTGAAGTTTACCATCCATCCATACACCCAAGATTGCAGGGCACTGAGCGTACATCACGGAGCGGATTGCACTGCACCGAGCAGATTGCAGGCACTGAGCGTACAGCACGGAGCGGATTGCACTGCACCAAGCAGATTGCAGGGCACTGAGTGTACAGCATGGAGCGGAATGCACTGCACCGAGCAGATTGCAGGGCACTGAGCGTACAGCACGGAGCGGATTGCACTGCACCGAGTAGATTGCGGGGCACTGAGCGTACATCACGGAGCGGATTGCACTGCACCGAGCAGATTGCAGGGCACTGAGTGTATATCACGGAGCGGATTGCACTGCACCGAGCAGATTGCAGGGCACTGAGCGTACAGCACGGTGCGGATTGCACTGCACCGAGCAGATTGCAGGGCACTGAGCGTACATCACGGAGCGGATTGCACTGCACCGAGCAGATTGCGGGGCACTGAGCGTACAGCACGGAGCGGATTGCACTGCACCGAGCAGATTGCACTGCACCGAGCAGATTGCAGGGCACTGAGCGTACATCACGGAGCGGATTGCACTGCACCGAGCAGATTGCAGGCACTGAGCGTACAGCACGGAGCGGATTGAACTGCACCGAGCAGATTGCAGGGCACTGAGCATACAACACTGAGCGTACAGCACGGAGCGGATTGCACTGCACCGAGCAGATTGCAGGGCACTGAGCATACAACACTGAGCGTACATCACGGAGCGGATTGCACTGCACCGAGCAGATTGCAGGGCACTGAGCGTACAGCATGGAGCGGAATGCACTGCACGGAGCAGATTGCAGAGCACTGAGCATACAACACTGAGCGTACAGCACGGAGCGGATTGCACTGCACCGAGCGTACATCACGGAGCGGATTGCACTGCACCGAGCAGATTGCAGGGCACTGAGCGTACATCACGGAGCGGATTGCACTGCACCGAGCAGATTGCAGGGCACTGAGCATACAACACTGAGCGTACAGCACGGAGCGGATTGCACTGCACCGAGCAGATTGCAGGGCACTGAGCGTACATCACGGAGCGGATTGCACTGCACCGAGCAGATTGCAGGGCACTGAGCGTACATCACGGAGCGGATTGCACTGCACCGAGCAGATTGCAGGGCACTGAGCGTACAGCACGGAGCGGATTGCACTGCACCGAGCAGATTGCAGGGCACTGAGGGTACTGCAGGGCACTGCGGCCGATGCCGCTGCCCCTGACTGCTGAGCCCCTCGCTACGTCCCCCATGGTCACCTCTCCCTCCTTCCCATTGTGCAATGCCCCCCGCTGACCCCCCTTCCCTGCTGGGACCTCCTCCAGGGCATATAAACAGCTGCCGGAGTCCCTCCTTCCTCTTACCACATCTGCCCTCAGGGTGAGCATCGCCGATGGACCCCCTGGAAGCAGCGGTAAGAGAAAGGAGCGGACGGGAGGGAGCCGAATGGCTTGCCTCCCTTGTGGGCACCAGCTCCCTCCTGCCGGTTCCCAGCAGCGGTGGGCGCAGGTCTTCCAGACCCTCCCGTCCACCGCAGCGTCTAAGCCCCACCACAGATTCCAGGCGCAGGGCGGCCCGGTCCAGAAGGTCCGGTCCGCTTTCACCTCGTGCTCCCGGCCCTAGCTCCCGGCCCTAGCCCCTGATCCCCCCCAACATCACGCCGGTCGCCATGGCCACCTCGCGCACCTCCCCCCGCCGGGATGACGCGACCCCGTGCGAGTCACTCCCTGTGGCATACGGAGGTCGCGTCACATCCTGCTATCCATGTTCGCCGCGTCACTTCCTGTGATGCGGCGATCACATGATAACTCGTCACTTCCGGTTTCGGGTCCCGGACCGGAAGTGACGTCAGAATCCTGAAAAGCAACAGAATGCGGTGTTCGGCGCACATATCAGCTGTTTTTAACAGCTGACATGTGTGACTACAAGTTACGGGTGGAATCGCTTCCACCTGCAACTTGTAACCCCTTACATCTCGCTGCCAAAGTCTGGCAGCGAGATGTATATGCGCGGGCATTACTATCACGTACCACCGCCCCCACCGAAAGTCACGTGCGTGATCACATGACTTTCGTTGGTTGCCATGGTAGCACAGGGTCATGTGATGACGCCTGTAGCTACCTTGAGTCACTTGCTCTCAGTGCCGGCATACTTCCGGCATTGAGGGTAAAGCAGTGTATCTGCAGATCTCAGCTGTGTAGCTGAGATCTGCAGATAGTGCAGAGCAATCGAATTATTGATCCATACATCCCCCTAAAGGGACAAGTTTAAAAAAAAAAAAAAAATAAAAAATAAATAAATAAATAAATATGTATACATATATACACATATTTGGTATCGCCAAGTTCAGAAAAGCTTGATCTATCAAAATATAAAGTCAATTAAAGAATAATAATGCTATAATGCTAATAATTTTATTCACTTGGGTAGCGCTGTCCACGGCGCTTTGTATGCATTGGCGACGCCGCTGTCCCCATTGGAACTCACAATCTAGAGTCCCTAATCTGATTGTTAAATTTCGTAGCAGCAAAAAAAAAACAAAAAAAAAAAACACAAACACCCAAAATTACGCTTTTGGTCACCGCGTGTTTTACGTAACATCCAATAACAGGCGATCAAAAGTAGCATCCGCGCAAAATGGTACCATTAAAAAATGTAAACTCGAGACGCAAAATAAGCAGTCATTGCGCCATAGATCCCAAAATGAGAACGCTACGGGTTTCGGAAAATGGCGCAAAACGTACGCCACTTTTATTGGGCGATCTTGTTAACACCATCAGGAGTAGTTCTGGTTAACCCCGCGTTTGTACAACATCAGGATGTAATGCAGCAGCGCCCGACTTACACAGGGACGTGTTCTACTGCTGTGTATCACAGCTGGGAACTCACCTAACACCAGATACAGTTAAAATAAATAAATAAATAAAAAATTCGCGCAAACGAATACGTCGATATCTGTTCCCTAATATCAGTGGACCAAAAAACAGTCAACAAAGAAAAGAGTCAATTCGCAAAATACTGCAATACCATTTTCAACTCCTATAAAACCCATTGGGGTTCTGCGTGGTGGAAGTACGACGAAGAATTTAGAAGATGCTTGGCATTCCAACCGTTGGGAAGTTAAGGCCACCGATTCGTGGCTTATGATGGCACAAAAGTCCCACCAGTCGTTTCCAGGCCCACCAAACTTTTCCTCTCACCACGCTACACCTGGAGCTGCAAATGTCCGTAGACCAGGTCGCTGTTGGCTTTTCAATGAAGGCCATCGCAGGTTTCAAGGACTCCGCAAATACAAGCACGAATGCTCATCGTGCGGAGGCAATCACACCTCCTCCAAATGCGATAAGCAACTAGACAGGCGTCACACTAAAAATGCACCACCAAGTCCCAAAGACTCCAGTGAACGTGCACGTGGTGGAGCCATTGCTAGAACGTTACCCCAATAAGGCTGCGGCCAACGCTATTAGGGACGGTTTCAACCACGGTTTCTTTATCCCCCTTTATGTTCTCCTCAGAACTAACCTTCGCCCCCAACCTCAAATCGGCCCGGGACCTCCCACAGGTCCTGGCGAACAAACTACTGAAGGAAGTGGCGTTAGGCCGACTAGCAGGCCCATTTATAGATTTACCATTCTTAAACCCTCGCGTTTCACCCCTAGGGATAGTGCCTAAGAAAGAAAAGGGTGAATTTCGCCTCATACACTACTTGTCCTTCCCGGCTGGGCGGTCAGTCAATGACGGCATCCCCACAGAGGACTCAGCAGTTTCCTACGCATTTTTGACAAAGCGGTCGCACTGGTGCGAAAAGCAGGGTAAGGAGCACTAATGGCAAAATCGGACATAGCATCTGCTTTTCACCCGCTACTAGTGCACCCCGATTGTCCCACCTGCTAGGGCGCTATTTCAACAAAAAATTCTGTTACCACATGTGAATTACCATGGGTTGCTCCATATCCTGCTCACACTTCGAGCTCTTCAGCTCTTTCCTGGAATGGGTGGTTAAGGACGTGGCAAAGAATAAATTGGTCACCCATTATTTGGATGATTTCTTGTTCGTTTTCCCACACCAACTCTAAAGCATGCTCAACCGCGTTAAAATCTGTCCAGGTCATAGCGGACAAGTTTGGTTTCCGCTGTTGGCCGAAAAAAACAGTTGGCCCTGTGACCTGCCTTTTCATTTGAGAATCGAAATAGACTCAATTATCATGATGTTTCGGCTACCACTCGAAAAGGTTGAAAAAACCACATCGCTCATTGACGGGTTCTGCGCGGTTCGTAAGGTAACCCTGGCGCAAATGCAATCTCTATTAGGCTTGCTCGCCTTCGCCTTTAGAGTCATGCCCATGGGAAGGGGCTTTTCCCTGAGGCTCTGCCTGGCCACTAGGAGCATAACTGCCTCCCATCAAAGGATTTGCTTCACCAGCGCTCTACGTGAGGAGCTCGGTGTATGGAGGTCCTTCATAGCTACTTACAATGGGCGTTCATGTTTCCAGGAACAGGAAGTTTCCAGCGCTGATATATCTATTTTCGGATGCTGCCGGGTCCACCGGATTCGGCCTTTACCTTGGTCCCAATTGGTGCGCTAATCGCTGGCCCAACACATGGCACCTGTCTGGGTGGACAAAAAAGAAAAAAAAAAAAAAAAAAATACACTAGAGCTGTTCCCTATAATAGTAGCTACAAGTCTTTGGGCAGAAAAGTTGGCGAACAATCGGACCCGCTTCAGGACTGACTACATAAGTGTCGTCCACGCCGTTAACCACCTCGCATCTTCCTCACCACCGGTGATCAGCTTGCTACGATACTTAGTTCTTAAGTGCCTTGAACATAATATCTGGGTCAGGGCCATCCACATACCGGGGATTGATAATACTATCGCTGATGCCTTATTGCATTTAATTTTCAGAAGTTTCGAGCATTGCACCCAGAATCTGACAACAATGGCCAAAAGTGTCCACAGTCCCTCTGGACGGTCCCTGTGGACAGTTGATTCCGCTGGTTAAGGCATCCCATCAACGTGGCATTTGTATGGTAAGGCTGGGGACGAATGATTTCAATATAGTTCAACCGCTGCCTAGCCAGGTGTCCGCGGTTTTTCTTAGCAATTCCGTTGCTCGAGACATAACGCATCTACATACCAGTGGCTTGCCGGGCACAGTAGCGTAGTTGCGGGTTGCAGGAATAGCCTCTCACTTTCAGGTTCGTGGATGGACCGATGTCACCAAGGCCTTTCTGTTCAAACAGGCCGTTAAAGGCTGAAAGCGCTGGTGCACGGAGAACAGGAAGGCCAATTCATTCGCCATCCTTTCCGGCATAATAAACCAGCTAGGTGACGTTTGCACCAATGACAGCGAGGTCCTCTTGTTCTCGGCCGCCTTCTCGCTAGCATTCTTCGGAGCTTTGATGGTCAGCGAATTAGTTAGCAGGTCCCTAGGTCGCACCGGTGGTCTGTTACGCGACAATGTCATAGTTTGCAATGGTGGAGTACGGGTTCGCATAAGGCGCTCCAAAACAGATCAGCTCGGTAGAGGAGTTTGGTTCCCTATTTTCCCGTTTTCAGGTATCCTATGTCCCATCCTTACCTTGCAGCGACACTTAGAGTCTTGGGTTCCCAACAAATTCTTCTTGGAGCACGCAGAGTGATCCCGCTCATGGCGACACAACTTTCGGCATTGCTCAAAATGTCTATTTCCTACCTGGACCTACAACCAGGAGATTATGGCATGCACTCCTTCCGCATCGACACGACAACCGAGGCAGCAAGGGCCAGCTTCATACCTATCCGTGCAGTCCTGTAGTTCCCTGCCACCAGTTGTCCACTGTTTGGCACGTTTATATATTACACAAAAAAAAAAAATTTGTTAACCGAAATGATATACATATATTTATTTATCTAAGCACCTTCAAACCTAAAGAAACATTAATACAATGATGTTTACTGACACGATGATGGTAAATGTTTTGCATACAAGAGAAGTAACCGTTTTTCTTTTAGATCTGTCGAGACCTAGCATCTGGATCCTAGGTCACTCACACATATTCTGGGCAGCACGGCGGACTGAGTCGAGACCGGGTGGAAGCGTGCTGGGAGTTTGTGACCTCAAGTTTCACTGGAGAAGAGTTCGGGGCCTGGCCTGGGCCCAGGTCCTGCCCGTGGTAGTGAGCATATCCAGAGTAGCCACTGGCCTACTGGTGCTGGTCATTCACGGGTGGAAATGACCTGGTAAATGTGAGGATCCAGGATCTGCTTGCGGTCATGCAAGTGGTCCTAGATAAGTTCAGCAGCTTCTTTCCTAGATAAGTTCAGCAGCTTCTTTAGCAACGTAGTGGGGGGTATGGTCCAGTATATTACCGAGATTGAGTTGTACAGGGGCAAGGAACATAGCAGCTGTGGAAAGGTCAAGGCAACAAGTTAATATGCAGATCGCCAAATTTATAGCGTCAGGAAGAGGGATAGTGCCTGGACACGAGATGCTGGAATCAGAGGTCAGCCGTTTGGTGCTAGAGGATGGTTTTAGCCTTAATGATATAGGCCTAGACAATTTCCTGTCGGACAGTAAGGACGGGGTTGAGCGGGCCATAAGGGCCCTGTGTGGGGGTCGCAGCTCAGGCTTGGGCCTTCGCCACTCCGTGGCCGGTGGAAGAGGGATTTGGTGAGAGCCAACCTGCCACGGACGGCCGTAGGCATCGGGCCTCCTCCCTCAGGTTTAAGGCGGATTTGTGCCTGTGGTTAAAGCTGTGGCCAAAATAACAAGCAACCCCCTTTTATATCAACATTGAATGGTGTTACGTGGATACCTTCAATAAAGTACAAAAGAAAAATATTCCATGTGTGGTCTCATTCATTGCGCGGTGGGGAGGGGGAACCGGTTGGTGGGTCTCGGCAGTCTGCAGGGCACTGCGGCCGATGCCGCTGCCCCTGACTGCTGAGCCCCTCGCTACGTCCCCCATGGTCACCTCTCCCTCCTTCCCATTGTGCAATGCCCCCCGCTGACCCCCCTTCCCTGCTGGGACCTCCTCCAGGGCATATAAACAGCTGCCGGAGTCCCTCCTTCCTCTTACCACATCTGCCCTCAGGGTGAGCATCGCCCGCCCTCCCTCCCTTAAGAAGGTTCTGTTACAAGTTCGGAAGTCAAAGCTGGTGGAAGAGGGATTTGGAGAACCTACCTGCCACGGACGGCCGTAGGCATCGGGCCTCCTCCCTCAGGTTTAAGGCGGTTTTGTGCCTACGGAAAAAGGTTATGGTTCAATTTCAAAGTCACAGCCGGTGGAAGAGGGATTTGGTGAGAGCCAACCTGCCACGGACGGCCGTAGGCATCGGGCCTCCTCCCTCAGGTTTAAGGCGGATTTGTGCCTGTGGTTAAAGCTGTGGCCAAAATAACAAGCAACCCCCTTTTATATCAACATTGAATGGTGTTACGTGGATACCTTCAATAAAGTACAAAAGAAAGATATTCCATGTGTGGTCTCATTCATTGCGCGGTGGGGAGGGGGAACCGGTTGGTGGGTCTCGGCAGTCATCACGGAGCGGATTGCACTGCACCGAGCAGATTGCAGGGCACTGAGCGTACATCACGGAGCGGATTGCACTGCACCGAGCAGATTGCAGGGCACTGAGCATACAACACTGAGCGTACAGCACGGAGCGGATTGCACTGCACCGAGCAGATTTCAGGGCACTGAGCGTACATCACGGAACGGATTGCACTGCACCGAGCAGATTGCAGGGCACTGAGCATACAACACTGAGCGTACAGCACGGAGCGGATTGCACTGCACCGAGCAGATTGCAGGGCACTGAGCGTACATCACGGAGCGGATTGCACTGCACTGAGCAGATTGCAGGGCACTGAGCGTACATCACGGAGCAGATTGCATTGCACCGAGCAGATTGCAGGGCACTGAGCGTACAGCACGGAGCGGATTGCACTGCACCGAGCAGATTGCAGGGCACTGAGCGTACATCACGGAGCGGATTGCACTGCACCGAGCAGATTGCAGGGCACTGAGCGTATATCACGGAGCGGATTGCACTGCACTGAGCAGATTGCAGGGCACTGAGCGTACAGCACGGTGCGGATTGCACTGCACCGGGCATATTGCACTGCACCGAGCAGATTGCAGGGCACTGAGCGTACATCACGGAGCGGATTGCACTGCACCGAGCAGATTGCAGGGCACTGAGCGTACAGCACGGTGCGGATTGCACTGCACCGGGCATATTGCACTGCACCGAGCAGATTGCAGGGCACTGAGCGTACATCACGGAGCGGATTGCACTGCACCGAGCAGATTGCAGGCACTGAGCGGATTGCACTGCACCGAGCAGATTGCAGGGCACTGAGCGTACATCACGGAGCGGATTGCACTGCACCGAGCAGATTGCAGGGCACTGAGCGTATATCACGGAGCGGATTGCACTGCACTGAGCAGATTGCAGGGCACTGAGCGTACAGCACGGTGCGGATTGCACTGCACCGGGCATATTGCACTGCACCGAGCAGATTGCAGGGCACTGAGCGTACATCACGGAGCGGATTGCACTGCACCGAGCAGATTGCAGGCACTGAGCGTACAGCACGGAGCGGATTGCACTGCACCGAGCAGATTGCAGGGCACTGAGCGTACATCACGGAGCAGATTGCACTCCACCGAGCAGATTGTAGGGCACTGAGCGTACAGCACGGAGCGGATTGCACTGCACCGAGCAGATTGCAGGGCACTGAGCGTACATCACGGAGCGGATTGCACTGCACCGAGCAGATTGCAGGGCACTGAGCATACAACACTGAGCGTACAGCACGGAGCGGATTGCACTGCAACGAGCAGATTTCAGGGCACTGAGCGTACATCACGGAACGGATTGCACTGCACCGAGCAGATTGCAGGGCACTGAGCATACAACACTGAGCGTACAGCACGGAGCGGATTGCACTGCACCGAGCAGATTGCAGGGCACTGAGCGTACATCACGGAGCGGATTGCACTGCACTGAGCAGATTGCAGGGCACTGAGCGTACATCACGGAGCAGATTGCATTGCACCGAGCAGATTGCAGGGCACTGAGCGTACAGCACGGAGCGGATTGCACTGCACCGAGCAGATTGCAGGGCACTGAGCGTACATCACGGAGCGGATTGCACTGCACCGAGCAGATTGCAGGGCACTGAGCGTATATCACGGAGCGGATTGCACTGCACCGAGCAGATTGCAGGGCACTGAGCGTACAGCACGGTGCGGATTGCACTGCACCGGGCATATTGCACTGCACCGAGCAGATTGCAGGGCACTGAGCGTACATCACGGAGCGGATTGCACTGCACCGAGCAGATTGCAGGGCACTGAGCGTACAGCACGGTGCGGATTGCACTGCACCGGGCATATTGCACTGCACCGAGCAGATTGCAGGGCGCTGAGCGTACATCACGGAGCGGATTGCACTGCACCGAGCAGATTGCAGGCACTGAGCGTACAGCACGGAGCGGATTGCACTGCACCGAGCAGATTGCAGGGCACTGAGCGTACATCACGGAGCAGATTGCACTCCACCGAGCAGATTGTAGGGCACTGAGCGTACAGCACAGAGCGGATTGCACTGCACCGAGCAGATTGCAGGGCAATGAGCGTACATCACGGAGCGGATTGCACTGCACCGAGCAGATTGCAGGGCACTGAGCGTACATCTCGGAGCAGATTGCATTGCACCGAGCAGATTGCAGGGCACTGAGCGTACATCACGGAGCGGATTGCACTGCACCGAGCAGATTGCAGGGCACTGAGCGTACATCACGGAGCGGATTGCACTGCAGCGAGCAGATTGCAGGGCACTGAGCGTACAGCACTGAGCGGAATGCACTGCACGGAGCAGATTGCAGTGCACTGAGCATACAACACCGAGCGTACAGCACGGAGCGGAATGCACTGCACAGAGCAGTTTGCAGGGCACTGAGCGTACAGCATGGAGTGGAATGCACTGCACGGAGCAGATTGCAATGCACTGAGCGTACACCACGGAGCGGATTGCACTGCACCGAGCAGATTGCAGGGCACTGAGCGTACATCACGGAGCGGATTGCACTGCACCGAGCAGATTGCAGGGCACTGAGCGTATATCACGGAGCGGATTGCACTGCACCGAGCAGATTGCAGGGCACTGAGCGTACAGCATGGAGCGGAATGCACTGCACGGAGCAGATTGCAGAGCACTGAGCATACAACACTGAGCGTACATCACGGAGCGGATTGCACTGCACCGAGCAGATTGCAGGGCACTGAGCGTACAGCACGGTGCGGATTGCACTGCACCGGGCATATTGCACTGCACCGAGCAGATTGCAGGGCACTGAGTGTACATCACGGAGCGGATTGCACTGCACCGAGCAGATTGCAGGCACTGAGCGTACAGCACGGAGCGGATTGCACTGCACCGAGCAGATTGCAGGGCACTGAGCGTACATCACGGAGCAGATTGCACTCCACCGAGCAGATTGTAGGGCACTGAGCGTACAGCACGGAGCGGATTGCACTGCACCGAGCAGATTGCAGGGCAATGAGCGTACATCACGGAGCGGATTGCACTGCACCGAGCAGATTGCAGGGCACTGAGCGTACATCTCGGAGCAGATTGCATTGCACCGAGCAGATTGCAGGGCACTGAGCGTACATCACGGAGCGGATTGCACTGCACCGAGCAGATTGCAGGGCACTGAGCGTACATCACGGAGCGGATTGCACTGCACCGAGCAGATTGCAGGGCACTGAGCGTACAGCACTGAGCGGAATGCACTGCACGGAGCAGATTGCAGTGCACTGAGCATACAACACCGAGCGTACAGCACGGAGCGGAATGCACTGCACAGAGCAGATTGCAGGGCACTGAGCGTACAGCATGGAGTGGAATGCACTGCACGGAGCAGATTGCAATGCACTGAGCGTACACCACGGAGCGGATTGCACTGCACCGAGCAGATTGCAGGGCACTGAGCGTACATCACGGAGCGGATTGCACTGCACCGAGCAGATTCCAGGGCACTGAGCGTATATCACGGAGCGGATTGCACTGCACCGAGCAGATTGCAGGGCACTGAGCGTACAGCATGGAGCGGAATGCACTGCACGGAGCAGATTGCAGAGCACTGAGCATATAACACTGAGCGTACATCACGGAGCGGATTGCACTGCACCGAGCAGATTGCAGGGCACTAAGCGTACATCACGGAGCGGATTGCACTCCACCGAGCAGATTGTAGGGCACTGAGCGTACAGCACGGAGCGGATTGCACTGCACCGAGCAGATTGCAGGGCAATGAGCGTACATCACGGAGCGGATTGCACTGCACCGAGCAGATTGCAGGGCACTGAGCGTACATCTCGGAGCAGATTGCATTGCACCGAGCAGATTGCAGGGCACTGAGCGTACATCACGGAGCGGATTGCACTGCACCGAGCAGATTGCAGGGCACTGAGCGTACATCACGGAGCGGATTGCACTGCACCGAGCAGATTGCAGGCACTGAGCGTACAGCACGGAGCGGATTGCACTGCACCGAGCAGATTGCAGGGCACTGAGTGTACAGCATGGAGCGGAATGCACTGCACCGAGCAGATTGCAGGGCACTGAGCGTACAGCACGGAGCGGATTGCACTGCACCGAGCAGATTGCGGGGCACTGAGCGTACATCACGGAGCGGATTGCAGTGCACCGAGCAGATTGCAGGGCACTGAGCGTATATCACGGAGCGGATTGCACTGCACCGAGCAGATTGCAGGGCACTGAGCGTACAGCACGGTGCGGATTGCACTGCACCGAGCAGATTGCAGGGCACTGAGCGTACATCACGGAGCGGATTGCACTGCACCGAGCAGATTGCGGGGCACTGAGCGTACAGCACGGAGCGGATTGCACTGCACCGAGCAGATTGCACTGCATTGAGCAGATTGCAGGGCACTGAGCGTACATCACGGAGCGGATTGCACTGCACCGAGCAGATTGCAGGCACTGAGCGTACAGCACGGAGCGGATTGCACTGCACCGAGCAGATTGCAGGGCACTGAGCGTACAGCACTGAGCGGAATGCACTGCACGGAGCAGATTGCAGTGCACTGAGCATACAACACCGAGCGTACAGCACGGAGCGGAATGCACTGCACAGAGCAGATTGCAGGGCACTGAGCGTACAGCATGGAGTGGAATGCACTGCACGGAGCAGATTGCAATGCACTGAGCGTACACCACGGAGCGGATTGCACTGCACCGAGCAGATTGCAGGGCACTGAGCGTACATCACGGAGCGGATTGCACTGCACCGAGCAGATTGCAGGGCACTGAGCGTATATCACGGAGCGGATTGCACTGCACCGAGCAGATTGCAGGGCACTGAGCGTACAACACTGAGCGTACATCACGGAGCGGATTGCACTGCACCGAGCAGATTGCAGGGCACTAAGCGTACATCACGGAGCGGATTGCACTGCACCGAGCAGATTGTAGGTCACTGAGCATACAGCACGGAGCGGATTGCACTGCACCGAGCAGATTGCAGGGCACTGAGCGTACATCACGGAGCGGATTGCACTGCACCGAGCAGATTGCAGGCACTGAGCGTACAGCACGGAGCGGATTGCACTGCACCGAGCAGATTGCAGGGCACTGAGTGTACAGCATGGAGCGGAATGCACTGCACCGAGCAGATTGCAGGGCACTGAGCGTACAGCACGGAGCGGATTGCACTGCACCGAGCAGATTGCGGGGCACTGAGCGTACATCACGGAGCGGATTGCACTGCACCGAGCAGATTGCAGGGCACTGAGCGTATATCACGGAGCGGATTGCACTGCACCGAGCAGATTGCAGGGCACTGAGCGTACAGCACGGTGCGGATTGCACTGCACCGAGCAGATTGCAGGGCACTGAGCGTACATCACGGAGCGGATTGCACTGCACCGAGCAGATTGCGGGGCACTGAGCGTACAGCACGGAGCGGATTGCACTGCACCGAGCAGATTGCACTGCACTGAGCAGATTGCAGGGCACTGAGCGTACATCACGGAGCGGATTGCACTGCACCGAGCAGATTGCAGGCACTGAGCGTACAGCACGGAGCGGATTGCACTGCACCGAGCAGATTGCAGGGCACTGAGCATACAACACTGAGCGTACAGCACGGAGCGGATTGCACTGCACCGAGCAGATTGCAGGGCACTGAGCATACAACACTGAGCGTACATCACGGAGCGGATTGCACTGCACCGAGCAGATTGCAGGGCACTGAGCGTACAGCATGGAGCGGAATGCACTGCACGGAGCAGATTGCAGAGCACTGAGCATACAACACTGAGCGTACAGCACGGAGCGGATTGCACTGCACCGAGCAGATTTCAGGGCACTGAGCGTACATCACGGAGCGGATTGCACTGCACCGAGCAGATTGCAGGGCACTGAGCATACAACACTGAGCGTACAGCACGGAGCGGATTGCACTGCACCGAGCAGATTGCAGGGCACTGAGCGTACATCACGGAGCGGATTGCACTGCACTGAGCAGATTGCAGGGCACTGAGCGTACATCACGGAGCAGATTGCATTGCACCGAGCAGATTGCAGGGCACTGAGCGTACAGCACGGAGCGGATTGCACTGCACCGAGCAGATTGCAGGGCACTGAGCGTACATCACGGAGCGGATTGCACTGCACCGAGCAGATTGCAGGGCACTGAGCGTATATCACGGAGCGGATTGCACTGCACCGAGCAGATTGCAGGGCACTGAGCGTACAGCACGGTGCGGATTGCACTGCACCGGGCATATTGCACTGCACCGAGCAGATTGCAGGGCACTGAGCATACATCACGGAGCGGATTGCACTGCACCGAGCAGATTGCAGGGCACTGAGCCTACAGCACGGTGCGGATTGCACTGCACCGGGCATATTGCACTGCACCGAGCAGATTGCAGGGCACTGAGCGTACATCACGGAGCGGATTGCACTGCACCGAGCAGATTGCAGGCACTGAGCGTACAGCACGGAGCGGATTGCACTGCACCGAGCAGATTGCAGGGCACTGAGCATACAACACTGAGCGTACAGCACGGAGCGGATTGCACTGCACCGAGCAGATTGCAGGCCACTGATCGTACAGCACGGATGGATTGCACTGCACCGATCAGATTGCAGGGCACTGAGCATACAACACTGAGCGTACAGCACGGAGCGGATTGCACTGCACCGAGCAGATTGCAGGGCACTGAGCGTACATCACGGAGCGGATTGCACTGCAGGGCACTGTGGCCGATGCCGCTGCCCCTGACTGCTGAGCCCCTCGCTACGTCCCCCCGTTGGTCACCTCTCCCTCCTCCCCACTGTGCAATGCCCCCCGCTGACCCCCCTTCCCTGCTGGGACCTCCTCCAGGGCATATAAGCAGCCTCCGGAGTCCCTCCTTCCTCTTACCACAATCTGCCCTCAGGGTGAGCATCGCCGATGGACCCCCTGGAAGCAGCGGTAAGAGAAAGGAGCGGACGGGAGGGAGCCAAATGGCTTGCCTCCCTTGTGGGCACCAGCTCCCTCCTGCCGGTTCCCAGCAGCGGTGGGCGCAGGTCTTCCAGACCCTCCCGTCCACCGCAGCGTCTAAGCCCCACCACAGATTCCAGGCGCAGGCCGGCCCGGTCCAGAAGGTCCGGTCCGCTTTCACCTCCTGCTCCCGGCCCTAGCCCCTGACCCCCCCCCACATCACGCCGGTCGCCATGGCCACCTCGCGCACCTCCCCCGCCGGGATGACGTGGCCCTGTGTGACTTCCTGTGGCATACGGAGGTCGCGTCACATCCGCTATCCATGTTCGCCGCGTCCCTTCCTGTGATGCGGCGATCACATGATAACTCGTCACTTCCGGTTTCGGGTCCCGGACCGGAAGTGACGTCAGTATCCGGAAAAGCAAGAGAATGCGGCGTTCGGCACACATATCAGCTGTTTTTAACAGCTGACATGTGTGACTACAAGTTACGGGTGGAATCGCTTCCACCTGCAACTTGTAACCCCTTACATCTCGCTGCCAAAGTCTGGCAGCGAGATGTATATGCGCGGGCATTACTATCACTTACCACCGCCCCCACCGAAAGTCACGTGCGTGATCACATGACTTTCGGTGGTTGCCATGGTAGCACAGGGTCATGTGATGACGCCTGTAGCTAACTTGAGTCACTTGCTCTCAGTGCCGACATACTTCCGGCATTGAGGGTAAAGCAGTGTATCTGCAGGTCTCAGCTGTGTAGCTGAGATCTGCAGATAGTGCAGAGCGATCGAATTGTTGATCCATACAGCCCCCTAAAGGGACAAGTTTAAAAAAAAAAAAAAAATAAAATAAAATAAAAATAAATAAATAAAATTAAAAAAATAAAATAAAATAAATAAATAAATATGTATACATATATACACATATTTGGTATCGCCACGTTCAGAAAAGCTTGATCTATCAAAATATAAAATCAATTAATCAAAGAATAATAATGCTAATAATTTTATTCACTTGGGTAGCGCTGTCCACGGCGCTTTGTATGCATTGGCGACGCTGTCCCCATTGGAACTCACAATCTAGAGTCCCTAATCTGATTGTTAAATTTCGTAGCAGCAAAAAAAAAAAAAAAAAAAAACCACAAACACCCAAAATTACGCTTTTGGTCACCGAATGTTTTGCGTAACATCCAATAACAGGCGATCAAAAGTAGCATCTGCGCAAAATGGTACCATTAAAAAATGTAAACTCGAGACGCAAAATAAGCAGTCATTGCGCCATAGATCCCAAAATGAGAACGCTACGGGTTTCGGAAAATGGCGCAAAACGTACGCCACTTTTATTGGGCAATCTTGTTAACACCATCAGGAGTAGTTCTGGTTAACCCCGCGTTTGTACAACATCAGGACGTAATGCAGCAGCGCCCGACTTACACAGGGACATGTTCTACTGCTGTGTATCACAGCTGGGAACTCACCTAACACCAGATACAGTTAAAAAAAAAAAAAAAAAATATAAATAAAAAATTCGCGCAAACGAATACGTCGATATCTGTTCCCTAATATCAGTGGACAAAAACACAGTCAACAAAGAAAAGAGAGTCAATTCGCAAAATACTGCAATACCATTTTCAACTCCTATAAAACCCATTGGGGTTCTGCGTGGTGGAAGTACGACGAAGAATTTAGAAGATGCTTGGCATTCCAACCGTTGGAAAGTTAAGGCCACCGATTCATGGCTTATGATGGCGCAAAAGTCCCACCAGTCCTTTCCAGGCCCACCAAACTTTTCCTCTCACCACGCTACACCTGGAGCTGCAAATGTCCGCAGACCAGGTCGCTGTTGGCTTTTCAATGAAGGCCATCGCAGGTTTCAAGGACTCCGCAAATACAAGCACGAATGCTCATCGTGCGGAGGCAATCACACCTCCTCCAAATGCGATAAGCAACCAGACAGGCGTCACACTAAAAATGCACCACCAAGTCCCAAAGACTCCAGTGAACGTGCTCGTGGTGGAGCCATTGCTAGAACGTTACCCCAATAAGGCTGCGGCCAACGCTATCAGGGACGGTTTCAACACCCCCTTTATGTTCTCCTCAGAACCAACCTTCGCCCCAAACCTCAAATCGGCCCGGGACCTCCCACAGGTCCTGGCGAACAAACTACTGAAGGAAGTGGCGTTAGGCCGACTAGCAGGCCCATTTATAGATTTACCATTCTCAAACCCTCGCATTTCACCCCTAGGGATAGTGCCTAAGAAAGAAAAGGGTGAATTTCGCCTCATACACTACTTGTCCTTCCCGGCTGGGCGGTCAGTCAATGACGGCATCCCCACAGAGGACTCAGCAGTTTCCTACGCATTTTTGACAAAGCGGTCGCACTGGTGCGAAAAGCAGGGTAAGGAGCACTAATGGCAAAATCGGACATAGCATCTGCCTTTCGCCCGCTACTAGTGCACCCCGATTGTCCCACCTGCTAGGGTGCTATTTCAACAAAAAATTCTGTTACCACATGTGAATTACCATGGGTTGCTCCATATCCTGCTCACACTTCGAGCTCTTCAGCTCTTTCCTGGAATGGGTGATTAAGGACGTAGCAAAGAATAAATTGGTCACCCATTATTTGGATGATTTCTTGTTCGTTTTCCCACACCAACTCTAAAGCATGCTCAACCGCGTTAAAATCTGTCCAGGTCATAGCGGACAAGTTTGGGTTTCCGCTGTTGGCCGAAAAAACAGTTGGCCATGTGACTTGCCTTTTCATTTGAGAATCGAAATAGACTCAATTATCATGATGTTTCGGCTACCACTCAAAAAGGTTGAAAAAACCACATTGCTCATTGACGGGTTCTGCGCGGTTCGTAAGGTAACCCTGGCGCAAATGCAATCTCTATTAGGCTTGCTCACCTTCGCCTGTAGAGTCATGCCCATGGGAAGGGGCTTTTCCCTGAGGCTCTGCCTGGCCACTAGGAGCATAACTGCCTCCCATCAAAGGATTTGCATCACCAGCGCTCTACGTGAGGAGCTCGGTGTATGGAGGTCCTTCATAGCTACTTACAATGGGCGTTCATGTTTCCAGGAACAGGAAGTTTCCAGCGCTGATATATCTATTTTCGGATGCTGCCGGGTCCACCGGATTCGGAGTTTACCTTGGTCCCAATTGGTACGCTAATCGCTGGCCCAACACATGGCACCTGTCTGGGTGGACAAAAAAAAAACAAAACTTTACTCGAGCTGTTCCCTATAATAGTAGCTACAAGTCTTTGGGCAGAAAAGTTGGCGAACAATCGGACCCGCCTCAGGACTGACTACATAAGTGTCGTCCACGCCGTTAACCACCTCGCATCTTCCTCACCACCGGTGATCAGCTTGCTACGATACTTAGTTCTTAAGTGCCTTGAACATAATATCTGGGTCAAGGCCAGCCACATACCGGGGATTGATAACACTATCGCTGATGCCTTATTGCATTTGATTTTCAGAAGTTTCGAGCATTGCACCCAGAATCTGACAACAATGGCCAAAAGTGTCCACAGTCCCTCTGGACGGTCCCCGTGGACAGTTGATTCCGCTGGTTAAGGCATCCCATCAATGTGGCATTTGTATGGTAAGGCTTGGGACGAATGATTTCAATATAGTTCAACCGCGGCCTAGCCAGGTGTTCGCGGTTTTTCTTAGCAATTCCGTTGCTCGAGACATAACACATCTACATACCAGTGGCTTGCCGGGCACAGTAGTGTAGTAGCGGGTTGCAGGAATAGCCTCTCACTTTCAGGTTCGTGGATGGACCGATGTCACCAAGGCCTTTCTGTTCAAACAGGCCGTTAAAGGCTGGAAGCGCTGGTGCACGGAGAACAGGAAGGCCAATTCATTCGCCATCCTTTCCGGCATAATAAACCAGCTAGGTGACGTTTGCACCAATGACAGCAAGGTCCTCTTGTTCTCGGCCGCCTTCTCGCTAGCATTCTTCGGAGCCTTGACGGTCAGCGAATTAGTTAGCAGGTCCCTAGGTCGCACCGGTGGTCTGTTACGCGACAATGTTATAGTTTGCAATGGTGGAGTACGGGTTCGCATAAGGCGCTCCAAAACAGATCAGCTCGGTAGAGGAGTTTGGTTCCCTATTTTCCCGTTGTCAGGTATCCTATGTCCCATCCTTACCTTGCAGCGACACTTAGAGTCTTGGGTTCCCAACAAATTCTTCTTGGAGCACGCAGAGTGATCCCGCTCATGGCGACACAACTTTTGGCATTGCTCAAAATGTCTATTTCCTACCTGGACCTACAACCAGGAGATTATGGCATGCACTCCTTCCGCATCGACACGACAACCGAGGCAGCAAGGGCCAGCTTCATACCTATCCTTGCAGTCCTGTAGTTCTCTGCCACCAGTTGTCCACTGTTTGGCACGTTTATATATTACACACAAAAAAAAAAAAAATAATAAAATAAATTGTTAAATAAATATATGTATATCATTTCGGTTATCTAAGCACCTTCAAACCTAAAGAAACATTAATACAATGATGTTTACTGACACGATGATGGAAAATGTTTTGCATACAAGAGAGGTAACCGTTTTTCTTTTAGATCTGTCGAGACCTAGCATCTGGATCCTAGGTCACTCACACATATTCTGGGCAGCACGGCGGACTGAGTCGAGACCGGGTGGAAGCGTGCTGGGAGTTTGTGACCTCAAGTTTCACTGGAGAAGAGTTCGGGGCCTGGCCTGGGCCCAGGTCCTGCCCGTGGTAGTGAGCATATCCAGAGTAGCCACTGGCCTAGTAGTGCTGGTCATTCACGGGTGGAAATGACCTGGTAAATGTGAGGATCCAGGATCTGCTTGCGGTCATGCAAGTGGTCCTAGATAAGTTCAGCAGCTTCTTTCCTAGATAAGTTCAGCAGCTTCTTTAGCAACGTAGTGGGGGTATGGTCCAGTATATTAACGAGATTGAGTTGTACAGGGGCAAGGAACATAGCAGCTGTGGAAAGGTCAAGGCAACACGTTAATATGCGGATTGCCAAATTTATAGCGTCAGGAAGAGGGATAGTGCCGGGACACGAGATGCTGGAATCAGAGGTCAGCCGTTTGGTGCTAGAGGATGGTTTTAGCCTTAATGATATAGGCCTAGACAATTTCCTGTCGGACAGTAAGGACGGGGTTGAGCGGGCCATAAGGGCCCTGTGTGGGGGTCGCAGCCCAGGCTTGGGCCTTCGTCACTCCGTGGCCGGTGGAAGAGGGATTTGGTGAGAGCCAACCTGCCACGGATGGCCGTAGGCATCAGGCCTCCTCCCTCAGGTTTAAGGCGGATTTGTGCCTGTGGTTAAAGCTGTGGCCAAAATAACAAGCAACCCCCTTTTATATCAACATTGAATGGTGTTACGTGGATACCTTCAATAAAGTACAAAAGAAAGATATTCCATGTGTGGTCTCATTCATTGCGCTGTGGGGAGGGGGAACCGGTTGGTGGGTCTCGGCAGTCTGCAGGGCACTGCGGCCGATGCCGCTGCCCCTGACTGCTGAGCCCCTCGCTACGTCCCCCCCTTGGTCACCTCTCCCTCCTCCCCACTGTGCAATGCCCCCCGCTGACCCCCCTTCCCTGCTGGGACCTCCTCCAGGGCATATAAGCAGCCTCCGGAGTCCCTCCTTCCTCTTACCACAATCTGCCCTCAGGGTGAGCATCGCCCGCCCTCCCTCCCTTAAGAAGGTTCTGTTACAAGTTCGGAAGTCAAAGCCGGTGGAAGAGGGATTTGGAGAGCCTACCTGCCACAGACGGCCGTAGGCATCGGGCCTCCTCCCTCAGGTTTAAGGCGGTTTTGTGCCTATGGAAAAAGGTTATGGTTCAATTTCAAAGTCACAGCCGGTGGAAGACGGATTTCATAGTATCATAGTATCATAGTTTTTAAGGTTGAAGGGAGACTCTAAGTCCATCTAGTTCAACCCGTAGCCTAACATGTTGATCCAGAGGAAGGCAAAAAACCCCAATGTGGCAAACAAGTTCCAATGGGGAAAAAATTTCCTTCCTGACTCCACATCCGGCAATCAGACTAGTTCCCTGGATCAATACCCTGTCATAAAATCTAATATACATAACTGGCTATATTAAATTTTTCAAGAAAGGCATCCAGGCTCTGCTTAAATGTTAGTAGTGAATCACTCATTACAACATCATGTGGCAGAGAGTTCCATAGTCTCACTGCTCGTACAGTAAAGAATCCTCGTCTGTGATTATGATTAAACCTTCTTTCCTCAAGACGTAGCGGATGCCCCCGTGTTCCAGTCGCAGGCCTAGGTGTAAATAGATCTTTGGAAAGGTCTCTGTACTGTCCCCTCATATATTTATACATTGTGATTAGATCTCCCCTAAGCCTTCGTTTTTCCAGACTAAATAACCCCAAGTTTAATAACCTGTCTTCGTATTGCAGCCCCCCCATTCCTCTAATAATATGGGTCGCTCTTCTTTGCACCCTCTCCAGTTCAGCTATGTCCTTCTTATATATCGGTGACCAGAATTGTACACAGTATTCTAAGTGCGGTCGCACTAGTGACTTGTACAGAGGTAGAACTATATTTTTTTCATGAACACTTATACCTCTTTTAATACATCCCATTATTTTATTAGCCCTGGCAGCAGCTGCCTGACACTGTCCACTAAAGTGAAGTTTACCATCCACCCATACACCCAAGTCTTTTTCTGTGTCTGTTTTACCCAGTGTTCTACAATTAAGTACATAATCATAAATGTTATTTCCTCTACCCAAGTGCATGACCTTACATTTATCTACATTAAACTTCAATTGCCACTTCTCAGCCCAATCCTCCAATTTACATAAATCTCCCTGTAATATAAAATTATCCTCCTCTGTATTGATTACCCTGCAGAGTTTAGTATCATCTGCAAATATTGAAATTCTACTCCGCATGCCCCCAACAAGGTCATTTATAAATATGTTGAAAAGAAGCGGGCCCAATACTGACCCCTGTGGTACCCCACTATGAACTGAGACCCAGTCCGAGTACGTACCATTAATAACCACCCTTTGTTTCCTATCACTGAGCCAGTTTTTAACCCAGTTACACATATTTTCCCCTATCCCCATTATTCTCATTTTATGTACCAACCTTTTGTGTGGCACCGTATCAAAAGCTTTTGAAAAGTCCATATACACAACATCCACTGCATTTCCCTGGTCCAGGCTTGAACTTACCTCTTCATAGAAGCTGATCAAATTAGTTTGACAGGATCGATCCCTCATAAACCCATGTTGATACTCTGTCATAAGGTTATTTTTCTTGAGATACTCCAGTATAGCATCTCTCAAGAAACCCTCAAGGATTTTACCAACCGTAGAGGTTAAACTTACCGGCCTATAATTTCCCGGCTCAGTTTTTGTCCCCGTTTTGAATATTGGCACCACATTTGCTATGCGCCAGTCCTGCGGTACCGACCCTGTTATTAAGGAATCTGAGAAGATTAAAAATAATGGTCTATCTATCACAGAACTCAATTCCTGTAGTACTCTGGGGTGTATGCCATCCGGGCCCGGAGATTTGTCAACCTTAGTGATTTCGAGGCGGCGGCGTACTTCCTGCTGGGTTAAGCAGGTAATATTCAAGGGTGAATTTATGGCATCACTGGTCATGTCATCTGCCATGGCATTTTCTTGTATAAAAACCGTAGAAAAAAAGTCATTCAGCAGGTTGGCTTTACCCTCATCCCCTTCCACCATTTCACCAAGACTATTTTTAAGGGGGCCAACACTATCGCTTTTCAGTTTTTTACTGTTTATGTAGTTAAAGAATATTTTAGGATTATTTTTACTTTCTCTCGCAATGAGTTTCTCTGTCTCATACTTAGCTAACTTAATTTGCTTTTTACATATTTTATTTAATTTTCTATAATTATATAATGCCTCATCACTACCTACCCTCTTTAATTCTTTTAAGGCTTTCTGTTTTTCTTTTATTGCTTCCCTTACAGCTCTATTTAGCCATAGGGGTTTCCTCCTATTTCTAGCATGTTTGTTCCCATAGGGTATATTTTCTGCACAAGCCCTATTCAGGATGCTCATAAAAGTCTCCCATTTGCTTTGTGTACTTTTATTACTTAGTACATCATCCCAGTTTATTGCACTAAGATCATCTCTCAACCGTTTAAAATTTGCTTTCCTGAAGTTTAGTGTCCTTGTAGCCCCTCTACTATACATCTTACTAAAGAATACATGAAAACTTATTATTTTGTGATCACTATTCCCCAAGTAACCCCCAACTTGTATATTTGATATGCGGTCTGGCCTATTGGTTAGTACAAGGTCTAGTAGTGCTCCCCCTCTTGTGGGGTCCTGTACCATTTGTGAAAGGTAATTATCTTTCATTGTTATCAAAAATCTATTTCCTTTGCTGGAACTGCAAGTTTCTGTTCCCCAATTTATATCAGGATAGTTAAAGTCCCCCATAATAATTACCTCTCCGAGACTCGCTGCTTTATCAATTTGCTTTATGAGGAGATTCTCTACCTCTTCCATAATATTCGGCGTCTTATAACACACCCCTATCAGTATTTTATTATTCACTCTCCCCCCCCTTATCTCCACCCATAGGGACTCTACATTCTCAGTACCCTCACATATGTTGTCACGCAGGATGGGTTTTAAGGATGATTTTACATATAGACACACACCTCCCCCTCGCTTATTTGTACGGTCATTCCTGAATAGGCTATAACCCTGTAAATTAACAGCCCAGTCATAGCTCTCATCCAGCCATGTCTCTGATATCCCCACTATATCATAATTTTCTTCCAACAATATTAATTCTAATTCCTCCACCTTATTTGTGAGGCTTCGGGCATTAGTGTACATGCACGTTACGTATGACTCTGTACCTATATTCCTGCTTACTGTATTGACTGTCCTAACCCTTCCCCCCGTACCACCCCCAATTTCATTACTTGTGCCCTGGTCACTATCTGCACTACATTCCCCTTCTATAAAGTGAATACCCTCGCCCCCCATTCCTAGTTTAAACACTCCTCCAACCTTCTAGCCATTTTCTGCCCCAACAGAGCTGCACCCTCCCCATTAAGATGCAGCCCTTCCCTAGCATAGAATCTGTAGCCAACTGAAAAGTCGGCCCAATTCTCCAGGAACCCAAAACCCTCTTTCCTACACCAATTCTTGAGCCACCTGTTAACCTCCCTGATCTCTCTTTGCCTCTCTGGTGTGGCTCGTGGCACAGGTAGTATTTCCGAAAATACCACCTTTGAGGTCCATGCTTTAAGCTTACAACCTAATTCCCTGAAATCATCTTTAAGGACCTTCCACCTACCTCTAACTTTGTCATTTGTGCCAATATGTACAATGACCGCTGGGTCCTCCCCAGCCCCTCCCAGTAATCTGTCAACCCGATCAGCGATGTGCCGAACTCGAGCGCCAGGAAGACAACACACTGTTCGGCGATCCCTGTCTTTGTGACAGATTGCCCTATCTGTCCCCCTAATAATTGAGTCCCCCACTACCAGTACCTGTCTTGCCTGCCCTGCACTCCTATTCCCCCCCTTACTGGAGCAGACACTCCTCTGGTGTTCAGAGGTCATGCCTTGCTGCAGCAATGCTACCCCTGTAATGACATCCCCCTCATCTGCCAAGTTTGCAAACCTATTGGGGTGTGTCAGTTCAGGACTAGCCTCCCTAGCACTTTTCCCTTTACCCCCCTTTCTAACTGTCACCCAGCTACCTACCTCACCGTCCTGCCGCTCCCTACTACGATCCTCCCTCACATCTGACCCAGCAAGCTGCTGCTCAGTGAGCAGCACACTCCTTTCCATATTGCTAATGCATCTCAGAGTTGCCAGCTGCTCATTTAGATCCAGTATCTGGGCTTCCAAACGTGCAACTTGCGCACATCTCGAACAACAGTATGCACCCTCGAACGGCTTTTCAAGGACTGCATACATGAGACAAGATGTACACTGGATCGCATTAGCAATAGTGGAGCACATTTTCTAATGGGGATAGCGCTAAACAAATGTTAAGTAATTAAACAACTAAATACAAACAATTCTATTCACACTTACTTTTGCTCACACTTTGCTCACTCACGCTCACAATGAAGAAGACAGGCTAAAATTCAGGCTTTCAGAATTTGGTGAGAGCCAACCTGCCACGGATGGCCGTAGGCATCGGGCCTCCTCCCTCAGGTTTAAGGCGGATTTGTGCCTGTGGTTAAAGCTGTGGCCAAAATAACAAGCAACCCCCTTTTATATCAACATTGAATGGTGTTACGTGGATACCTTCAATAAAGTACAAAAGAAAGATATTCCATGTGTGGTCTCATTCATTGCGCGGTGGGGAGGGGGAACCGGTTGGTGGGTCTCGGCAGTCTGCACCGAGCAGATTGCAGGGCACTGAGTGTACAGCATGGAGCGGAATGCACTGCACGGAGCAGATTGCAGAGCACTGAGCATACAACACTGAGCGTACAGCACGGAGCGGAATGCACTGCACAGAGCAGATTGCAGGGCACTGAGCGTACAGCATGGAGTGGAATGCACTGCAAGGAGCAGATTGCAATGCACTGAGCGTAAACCACGGAGCGGATTGCACTGCACCGAGCAGATTGCAGGGCACTGAGCGTACATCACGGAGCGGATTGCACTGCACCGAGCAGATTGCAGGGCACTGAGCGTACAGCACGGAGCGGATTGCACTGCACCGAGCAGATTGCAGGGCACTGAGCGTACATCACGGAGCGGATTGCACTGCACCGAGCAGATTGCAGGGCACTAAGCATACAACACTGAGCGTACAGCACGGAGCGGAATGCACTGCACAGAGCAGATTGCAGGGCACTGAGCGTACAGCTCGGAGCGGATTGCACTGCACCGAGCAGATTGCAGGGCACTGAGCGTACATCACGGAGCGGATTGCACTGCACCGAGCAGATTGCAGGGCACTAAGCATACAGCACGGAGCGGATTGCACTGCACCGAGCAGATTGCAGGGCACTGAGCGTACAGCACGGAGCGGATTGCACTGCACCGAGCAGATTGCAGGCACTGAGCGTACAGCACGGAGCGGATTGCACTGCACCGAGCAGATTGCAGGGCACTAAGCATACAACACTGAGCGTACAGCACGGAGCGGATTGCAGGGCACTGAGCATACAACACGGAGCGTACAGCACGGAGCGGATTGCACTGCACCGAGCAGATTGCAGGGCACTGAGCATACAATTATAAACCAACTACCATATACTAATAGGAGTTATTATACCACAAAACCAAAAGGAAAAAACTCCTAAAAACAATTTTTATTCAATTAATATTAAAAATGTAGATATAAAACCACTGCTCATCCAGGATAACTACAGTGATAAATTACAGTGAGTGGAAAAAGGGTGATAGACTCAATTGGTGGGGACAGTGCAAATAATTTCCTGTTCTCAAGGTAGGGGCAACATTAGTAGTTGCACTAGTTTAGTTTAGGCTCAATATAACGTGGTTTAGGGGATGACCTATCTCTCCCTCCCTTACTCCTACCTACCAGCGGAGGTGTACCATAAATTATTGGGTACCCCCCGCTCCACGTCGTCTCTCCCTAATATCTCCCTTAAGCCAATCGCCAAACCTGGGAGACCCACCACCAAAGAAGATATGTGCAAATAGTTACAGTATTCAAGGATAATTAGATATATTAAAACATTTTCTAGATATTAGATGAATCTCAGATCAAAAGGAGAAAGTATTATGTATACATGGATGTAAAATCCCAGCAGAAAATAGTTCATCTGTCGAGATCATCCAGTATGAATCCCAAAATTCAGGTTTATCTATACATATGGATATATAGTCCCAGCAGGGAATAACTTATCTGCCGAGACCATCCAGTATTCTATCCCGACGCGTTTCCCCCCTGTATTTTTCAGGGGTTCATCAGGGGACTGATCCGGATTAAATCTCTAGGAAAAAACAACATATCCAGAAGATAATATCATATTCTATTCCGATAAAGCATAAAATGCACATCAAAGAATTGGAACTGCCGATATCAGCAAATGGAGGGGACATACCTTATATCTTAATGACTGATGGTCGCATCAACAATGTGGCATCAACCGCCCATCATAGGGACATTCACTCTGTCCTGAGACACTGCTCTTAAAATGCTGCAGGTCCCATAGCATCAACTACCAAGAAATAATATCATATAATAATATACTTTTCGCTCCCTTCCAAACAGCCATATAGTTCTCAACAAGCTATGGAACTCCTCACATTGTCAGAGGAAAAGAAACATACCTTATAGCCAAAGGAATGTCAGTCACAAAGGCAGCGTGGCATCAATCGCCCATAATAGAGCACTCAATCTATAGGGGAACGCCGCTTCTACTGTCCCGCAGGTCCCATGGTGTCAGCCAGCATGTTGCACCACTTCCCCCTCCCTTTTGGTGTCTTATACACTCTGGGAACTTGTAATTCCCGCCTCCCAGTGACACGCGCCGGAAGTGCCGAGTGTCTCACCTCCATATTCGCTCCCTGGGATTCTAGTGTGACGCGCCACAGCAAATAGCCGGAAGTGTTCCCATGGTCACTTCCGTAGCTGCGCAATACAATGCGTTCAATGACACGCAGACCGGAAGCAGTCATCCGACGTAACTTCCAGTGTGTATCCTTTCAAGTCCTCCTCACAGTCTGCCGGCCACATTATCTTGCTGGAGGCAGTCTGTGACGTCATTTCCAGCGTGCAGCTCCTAAATATATCCCCACATATGCTGCATACAGCAGTTCCTGATGATGAAAGTTACTTTGTGTAAATCACCTAGTGTTAGTGAATCCTGCACCTAGTTACACCAATGTAAATTAAATATATATAAGTAAATACAGCTACTGACAGTAAATATCACTGTCAGGCAATACAGCAACAAAATTATTACAAAATATTCAGGCTACATATGTACTTATAATACCTATCGTGTATAGCTTTATATGCTCATTTGATGCTTTCTAAATAAAACTTGTATAGCTGAGAACCTCATTCAGTCCATTTGGGCTGACTGTTTCAAGTAGGAATGTCCACCGTGCTTCTCTCTGGAGGATTTTGATGTCCCAATTCCCTTTCCTGATTGGTCTTGGGACAACTTCAATTCCCTGAAATCGTATACTCTTAGGATCCCCTCCGTGACACATATTAACATGCCTCGCTATAGGCGTCTCTCGTTTATGAATTATATCGCCTACGTGTTCCCCTATACGGACACGCAGCTGCCGTTTTGTCTTGCCGATATAACTGAGTGGGCATGTACAGGTACATCTATATACTACACCCTCCGTCCGACAGTTCGTGAAGTCCCTAATATGAAAAACCCTTCCTGATTGCTGATTATTAAAGGTTTTACTCTGGTCAATATATGGGCAAAACTTGCAGGACCCACACCTGAAAGTCCCGTGAGGCTTTCTTTCTAACCATGATCCTGATGCTTTCTCCGCCACATAGTGGCTATGGACCACAAAATCTTTAATGGTTTTGCCTCTTCTGTAGGTGACACTCGGGTGTGGTGTAATATATTCACATATGTCAGGGTCCGATCTCAATATCCCCCAGTGTCGTCTTAATATGTGCATAATCTTACTATTTTCATCATCGTAGGAGCCAATCAGTCTAGTGATCTTATCCTGTTCAGATTTAGGTTTAGGGGCTAGCAATGTGGCCCTCTTTTGGCCCCAAGCAGATCTAAAAGCTGTCTGAATGACGTGTTCAGGGTACCCCCTATCTCTGAAATTATCTCCAAGTCCTACTGACCTCTGTTGGAAATCATGTAACGAGGAGCAGTTTCTCCTAAATCGGAGAAACTGCCCCTTTGGTATTCCCCTGCGTAGAGGCTCCGGATGGTGACTCTGCCACCTCAGCAAACTGTTTGTTGCCGTTGGTTTGCGATAGACTGTAGTTCCCAGGGTCCCATCAACATGTTTTGTCAAAAGGATATCTAGGAAAGGCAGTCTATCGCCCCCCACCTCACAGGTGAACTTCAGTCCGAAGTTGTTCTTATTCAAGTGTGCCACAAACCCAAGGAAGGATGCTGCATCCCCCCTCCAGAGGACGAGGATGTCATCTATGTAACGCCCCCAGAAGATAATCTGGGGGTTCCACGTGACATCCTCGTCCCCAAAAACCACAGCATCCTCCCACCAGCCCAGGTATATGTTTGCAAAAGTGGGAGCACAAGGGCTCCCCATTGCAGTACCCCTGAGCTGGTGGTAGAACTTGTTATGGAAGGTAAAGTAATTATGAGTAAGCACAAAAGTGAGGAGTTTGATTATGAACCTATTGTGTTCTCTATATTGCACCCCTCTTGTCTCCAAGAAATGCTCGACCGCTCTGATGCCATTATCATGTGGTATACAACTATATAGTTGTTCAACATCAATTGATGCAAGGATGGTGTCCTCATCAATGTGTATACCCTCTATTTTACTCAGCAGATCTGATGTATCTCTGATAAATGAGGGCTGTACGTTCACAAACTCCCTCAGAACCTTATCCAGATAGATGCTGGGGTTTTGGCCCATAGCATCAATACCTGACACTATGGGCCGTCCCCTAAGGGGATGTATCCCCTTATGGATTTTGGGTGTGGAATAAAAGGTTGCTATTGTCACCTCCTTTGGAGCCAGAAAATCCATTTCATCCTTCGATATGAGAGTCAACTCAAAACCTTCCTGTACAATTTCACTAAGGGCTATCATAAATGCAGATGTAGGATCCCCTGGTAAAACCGCATATGTGGCCCTATCTGCAAGTAATTGAAGACACATAGAGCGGTATTGTTCCGTATTCATAACCACAATATTGCCCCCCTTGTCGGAGGGCTTTATTGTTATGGCTTTATTCTGGTCAAGGGACATAAGGGCTTCTCTTTCTCTTTGTGTGAGATTACTCTTATTGCTGGTTAGTCCAGGCCTTATTTTGCGTATCTCCTTAGTCACCAGTGATGAAAATATGTCAATGCTTGTGCACTCAGTGGGGGGAGGCATCTTCCTATTCTTTGGTTTTAGGTTAGTAAATGGACCAAACCCCTTGTCCGTCCTATTATCCTCTGATAGACTTGCCAATAGTCTCACATCTTGGAGCATATCAGGGGATATTCCCAGTTTCTGACATTCGTTTAGATCATTATGCTTAAAGTACTTCCTCCATCTGAGTTTCCTCAGAAACAATTCGAGGTCTTTAACCCAGACAAAGGAATCAAATCGTGTCGTGGGAACAAAGGATAGACCGTATCCAAGGACCCTCTCTTCCATTTCAGACAGTCTATAGTCAGATAGATTGACAATCTGTTGACCATCTGTTTGGCCTCCATTTACCATTTTTTGGCCCTTCTGTTGTGTCTTTTTCGGAAGGGATAGGGGTCCCTCATCCCTAAAAAATTGTTCTGGTGTACAAAGGAGGTTGGTGGTCCAAAGGAAGATGAGGATTCTGAGCCCGAGGTATGTGCTCCTCGTTGATCCTGATTTCCATATTGATTTTTGTTTTCCCCCAGGGCACCACATCCTCTGATCCCACCACGTACAGCAGACTGTATACCTCCCCGTGATCTATTTTGACCTCTCTCTCTGGATCTACTCTCGGAGTCTGAGAGGTCCGAGGATGATATGTCACCTCCTCCTTCTGTGAGATTAAAGGCCCTTCTCTCTTTAAAGTCTTCCAGATCCCTAACAAAATGTTTATGTTTACGGCTCTTAAGGTTTTGTTGATATTTCTCTACTGCCCCTTGTAGTGCCAATTCTTTGATCTGGAAGTCAGAATCGTTATTAAATTTCAGGGCCTCTTCCCTGAGAGTCGTGAGAGTCTTATTTGTCTCCTCAAATTTCTTTTTCTCCTCTTCTAGGAGGATGTTCATGAAGCGAAGTGAGGAGGCCACACACTCTTCCTCCCACCTTTTAAGGAGGAGGGGGGTCCTTACTCTTTCTGCTGGAATCAAATTGATTCTCAATCCTCTGGGCACTATATTGTTTTTTATATAGTGTTCCAGGGATTGTAATTCCCACCAGCTTTTTGCATTATCTATATATGCTGTTTGTAGTTCAGAAAACTGAGCATACAACACTGAGCGTACAGCATGGAGTGGAATGCACTGCACGGAGCAGATTTGTGCCTGTGGTTAAAGCTGTGGCCAAAATAACAAGCAACCCCCTTTTATATCAACATTGAATGGTGTTACGTGGATACCTTCAATAAAGTACAAAAGAAAGATATTCCATGTGTGGTCTCATTCATTGCGCGGTGGGGAGGGGGAACCGGTTGGTGGGTCTCGGCAGTCTGCACCGAGCAGATTGCAGGGCACTGAGCGTACAGCATTGAGTGGAATGCACTGCAAGGAGCAGATTGCAATGCACTGAGCGTAAACCACGGAGCGGATTGCACTGCACCGAGCAGATTGCAGGGCACTGAGCGTACATCACGTAGCGGATTGCACTGCACCGGGCAGATTGCAGGGCACTGAGCGTACATCACGGAGCGGATTGCACTGCACCGAGCAGATTGCAGGGCACTGAGCGTACAGCACGGAGCGGATTGCACTGCACCGAGCAGATTGCAGGGCACTAAGCATACAACACTGAGCGTACAGCACGGAGCGGAATGCACTGCACAGAGCAGATTGCAGGGCACTGAGCGTACAGCACGGAGCGGATTGCACTGCACCGAGCAGATTGCAGGGCACTGAGCGTACATCACGGAGCGGATTGCACTGCACCGAGCAGATTGCAGGGCACTGAGCATACAGCACGGAGCGGATTGCACTGCACCGAGCAGATTGCAGGGCACTGAGCGTACAGCACGGAGCGGATTGCACTGCACCTAGCAGATTGCAGGCACTGAGCGTACAGCACGGAGCGGATTGCACTGCACCGAGCAGATTGCAGGGCACTAAGCATACAACACTGAGCGTACAGCACGGAGCGGATTGCAGGGCACTGAGCATACAACACGGAGCGTACAGCACGGAGCGGATTGCACTGCACCGAGCAGATTGCAGGGCACTGAGCGTACATCACGGAGCGGATTGCACTGCACCAAGCAGATTGCAGGGCACTGAGCGTACAGCATGGAGCGGAATGCACTGCACGGAGCAGATTGCAGAGCACTGAGCATACAACACTGAGCGTACAGCATGGAGTGGAATGCACTGCACGGAGCAGATTGCAATGCACTGAGCGTACACCACGGAGCGGATTGCACTGCACCGAGCAGATTGCAGGGCACTGAGCGTACATCACGTAGCGGATTGCACTGCACCGGGCAGATTGCAGGGCACTGAGCGTACATCACGGAGCGGATTGCACTGCACCGAGCAGATTGCAGGGCACTGAACGTACATCACGGAGCAGATTGCACTGCACTGAGCAGATTGCAGGGCACTGAGCGTACATCACGGAGCGGATTGCACTGCACCAAGCAGATTGCAGGGCACTGAGCGTATATCATGGAGCGGATTGCACTGCACCAAGCAGATTGCAGGGCACTGAGCGTACAGCACGGAGCGGAATGCACTGCACAGAGCAGATTGCAGGGCACTGAGCGTACAGCACGGAGCGGATTGCACTGCACCGAGCAGATTGCAGGGCACTGAGCGTATAGCACGGAGCGGAATGCACTGCACAGAGCAGATTGCTGGCACTGAGCGTACAGCACGGAGCGGATTGCACTGCACCGAGCAGATTGCAGGGCACTGAGCGTACAGCACGGAGCGGATTGCACTGCACCGAGCAGATTGCAGGGCACTGAGCGTACAGCACGGAGCGGATTGCACGGCACCGAGCAGATTGCAGGGCACTGAGCATACAGCACGGAGCGGAATGCACTGCACAGAGCAGATTGCAGGCACTGAGCGTACAGCACGGAGCGGATTGCACTGCACCAAGCAGATTGCAGGGCACTGAGCGTACAGCACGGAGCGGATTGCACTGCACCGAGCAGATTGCAGGGCACTGAGCGTACAGCACGGAGCGGAATGCACTGCACAGAGCAGATTGCAGGCACTGAGCGTACAGCACGGAGCGGATTGCACTGCACCGAGCAGATTGCAGGGCACTGAGCGTACAGCACGGAGCGGATTGCACTGCACTTAGCAGATTGCAGGCACTGAGCGTACAGCACGGAGCGGATTGCACTGCACCGAGCAGATTGCAGGGCACTAAGCATACAACACTGAGCGTACAGCACGGAGCGGATTGCACTGCACCTGGCAGATTGCAGTCACTGAGCGTACATCACGGAGCGGATTGCACTGCACCGAGCAGATTGCAAGGCACTGAGCATACAGCACGGAGCGGATTGCACTGCACCGAGCAGATTGCAGGGCACTGAGCGTACAGCACGGAGCGGATTGCACTGCACCGAGCAGATTGCAGGGCACTAAGCATACAACACTGAGCGTACAGCACGGAGCGGATTGCAGGGCACTGAGCATACAACACGGAGCGTACAGCACGGAGCGGATTGCACTGCACCGAGCAGATTGCAGGGCACTGAGCGTACAGCATGGAGCGGAATGCACTGCACGGAGCAGATTGCAGAGCACTGAGCATACAACACTGAGCGTACAGCATGGAGTGGAATGCACTGCACGGAGCAGATTGCAATGCACTGAGCGTACACCACGGAGCGGATTGCACTGCACCGAGCAGATTGCAGGGCACTGAGCGTACATCACGTAGCGGATTGCACTGCACCGGGCAGATTGCAGGGCACTGAGTGTACATCACGGAGCGGATTGCACTGCACCGAGCAGATTGCAGGGCACTGAACGTACATCACGGAGCAGATTGCACTGCACTGAGCAGATTGCAGGGCACTGAGCGTACATCACGGAGCAGATTGCACTGCACTGAGCAGATTGCAGGGCACTGAGCGTACATCACGGAGCGGATTGCACTGCACTGAGCAGATTGCAGGGCACTGAGCGTACATCACGGAGCAGATTGCACTGCACCGAGCAGATTGCAGGGCACTGAGCGTACATCACGGAGCAGATTGCACTGCACTGAGCAGATTGCAGGGCACTGAGCGTACATCACGGAGCGGATTGCACTGCACCAAGCAGATTGCAGGGCACTGAGCGTATATCATGGAGCGGATTGCACTGCACCAAGCAGATTGCAGGGCACTGAGCGTACAGCACGGAGCGGAATGCACTGCACAGAGCAGATTGCAGGGCACTGAGCGTACAGCACGGAGCGGATTGCACTGCACCGAGCAGATTGCAGGGCACTGAGCGTACAGCACGGAGCGGAATGCACTGCACCGAGCAGATTGCAGGCACTGAGCGTACAGCACGGAGCGGATTGCACTGCACCGAGCAGATTGCAGGGCACTGAGCGTACAGCACGGAGCGGAATGCACTGCATAGAGCAGATTGCAGGCACTGAGCGTACAGCACGGAGCGGATTGCACTGCACAGAGCAGATTGCAGGCACTGAGCGTACAGCACGGAGCGGAATGCACTGCACAGAGCAGATTGCAGGCACTGAGCGTACAGCACGGAGCGGATTGCAGGGCACTAAGCATACAACACTGAGCGTACAGCACGGAGCGGATTGCACTGCACCGAGCAGATTGCAGGGCACTGAGCGTACACCACGGAGCGGATTGCACTGCACCGAGCAGATTGCAGGGCACTGAGCGTACACCACGGAGCGGATTGCACTGCACCGAGCAGATTGCAGGGCACTGAGCGTACACCACGGAGCGGATTGCACTGCACCGAGCAGATTGCAGGGCACTAAGCATACAACACTGAGCGTACAGCACGGAGCGGAATGCACTGCACCGAGCAGATTGCAGGCACTGAGCGTACAGCACGGAGCGGATTGCACTGCACCGAGCAGATTGCAGGGCACTGAGCGTACAGCATGGAGCGGATTGCACGGCACCGAGCAGATTGCAGGCACTGAGCGTACAGCACGGAGCGGATTGCACTGCACAGAGCAGATTGCAGGGCACTGAGCGTACAGCACGGAGCGGATTGCACTGCACCGAGCAGATTGCAGGGCACTGAGCGTACAGCACGGAGCGGAATGCACTGCACAGAGCAGATTGCAGGGCACTGAGCGTACAGCACGGAGCGGATTGCACTGCACCGAGCAGATTGCAGGGCACTGAGCGTACAGCACGGAGCGGAATGCACTGCACCGAGCAGATTGCAGGCACTGAGCGTACAGCACGGAGCGGATTGCACTGCACCGAGCAGATTGCAGGGCACTGAGCGTACAGCACGGAGCGGAATGCACTGCACAGAGCAGATTGCAGGCACTGAGCGTACAGCACGGAGCGGATTGCACTGCACAGAGCAGATTGCAGGCACTGAGCGTACAGCACGGAGCGGAATGCACTGCACAGAGCAGATTGCAGGCACTGAGCGTACAGCACGGAGCGGATTGCAGGGCACTAAGCATACAACACTGAGCGTACAGCACGGAGCGGATTGCACTGCACCGAGCAGATTGCAGGGCACTGAGCGTACACCACGGAGCGGATTGCACTGCACCGAGCAGATTGCAGGGCACTGAGCGTACACCACGGAGCGGATTGCACTGCACCGAGCAGATTGCAGGGCACTAAGCATACAACACTGAGCGTACAGCACGGAGCGGAATGCACTGCACCGAGCAGATTGCAGGCACTGAGCGTACAGCATGGAGCGGATTGCACTGCACTGAGCAGATTGCAGGGCACTAAGCATACAACACTGAGCGTACAGCATGGAGCGGAATGCACTGCACCGAGCAGATTGCAGGCACTGAGCGTACAGCATGGAGCGGATTGCACTGCACTGAGCAGATTGCAGGGCACTGAGCATACAACACTGAGCGTACAGCATGGAGCGGATTGCACGGCACCGAGCAGATTGCAGGCACTGAGCGTACAGCACGGAGCGGATTGCACTGCACCGAGCAGATTGCAGGGCACTAAGCATACAACACTGAGCGGAATGCACTGCACAGAGCAGATTGCAGGCACTGAGCGTACAGCACGGAGCGGATTGCACTGCACAGAGCAGATTGCAGGCACTGAGCGTACAGCACGGAGCGGATTGCACTGCACCGAGCAGATTGCAGGGCACTGAGCGTACAGCACGGAGCGGAATGCACTGCACAGAGCAGATTGCAGGCACTGAGCGTACAGCACGGAGCGGATTGCACTGCACAGAGCAGATTGCAGGCACTGAGCGTACAGCACGGAGCGGAATGCACTGCACAGAGCAGATTGCAGGCACTGAGCGTACAGCACGGAGCGGATTGCAGGGCACTAAGCATACAACACTGAGCGTACAGCACGGAGCGGATTGCACTGCACCGAGCAGATTGCAGGGCACTGAGCGTACACCACGGAGCGGATTGCACTGCACCGAGCAGATTGCAGGGCACTGAGCGTACACCACGGAGCGGATTGCACTGCACCGAGCAGATTGCAGGGCACTAAGCATACAACACTGAGCGTACAGCACGGAGCGGAATGCACTGCACCGAGCAGATTGCAGGCACTGAGCGTACAGCATGGAGCGGATTGCACTGCACTGAGCAGATTGCAGGGCACTAAGCATACAACACTGAGCGTACAGCATGGAGCGGATTGCACTGCACTGAGCAGATTGCAGGGCACTAAGCATACAACACTGAGCGTACAGCATGGAGCGGATTGCACGGCACCGAGCAGATTGCAGGCACTGAGCGTACAGCACGGAGCGGATTGCACTGCACCGAGCAGATTGCAGGGCACTAAGCATACAACACTGAGCGGAATGCACTGCACAGAGCAGATTGCAGGCACTGAGCGTACAGCACGGAGCGGAATGCACTGCACAGAGCAGATTGCAGGGCACTAAGCATACAGCACGGAGCGGAATGCACTGCACCGAGCAGATTGCAGGGCACTGAGCGTACAGCACGGAGCGGAATGCACTGCACCGAGCAGATTGCAGGCACTGAGCGTACAGCACGGAGCGGATTGCACTGCACCGAGCAGATTGCAGGGCACTAAGCATACAACACTGAGCGGAATGCACTGCACAGAGCAGATTGCAGGCACTGAGCGTACAGCACGGAGCGGATTGCACTGCACAGAGCAGATTGCAGGGCACTAAGCATACAGCACGGAGCGGAATGCACTGCACCGAGCAGATTGCAGGCACTGAGCGTACAGCACGGAGCGGAATGCACTGCACCGGGCAGATTGCAGGGCACTGAGCGTACAGCACGGAGCGGATTGCACTGCACCGAGCAGATTGCAGGCACTGAGCGTACACCACGGAGCGGAATGCACTGCACCGGGCAGATTGCAGGGCACTGAGCGTACAGCACGGAGCGGAATGCACTGCACCGAGCAGATTGCAGGCACTGAGCGTACAGCACGGAGCGGAATGCACTGCACCGGGCAGATTGCAGGGCACTGAGCGTACAGCACGGAGCGGATTGCACTGCACCGAGCAGATTGCAGGCACTGAGCGTACACCACGGAGCGGATTGCACTGCACAGAGCAGATTGCAGGGCACTGAGCGGATCGCATTGCATGCAACAATTCGCACTGGATGGAGCCAATCGCATTGAGCGGATCGCACAGTACGAAGCTGATAGCACTGCACTACATGGAATGGATTGCATTGTAGGGAGCGGATCACATTATACGGAGCGGATCGCACCGCACAGTACGGAACGCACGGCACTCCTGTCACGTGACTGCCCACCTCCAGGCCTCTTTCCTCCTACCCAGGCTCCAGCCAATGTGTAGATGACAAGTCTGCGGGCAGGCTCCGCCCTCTAGAGCTATCCGGCTTCTTCGGTTGAAGTGGCGGCGTGTTATTGGCGCCTCCGTGAGAAGCCAATGACAGGGGAGCACGTGGTTTACGCTGAGCACCGAGCTGTATGTACTGTGCTTGTACGCGCATCCTCTCCTGGCAGTGCGAGGACGTTAGGAGCCTGCAGTGATTCGCGCAGCAATCAGCGCTTTCTGATTACGGGAAGTCGCACAGGAAGAGCGCTCACAGAGCCTGAATTCAAAGAGATCGGCGGCAGCGCTGCGACTGGAGCTCACTATGGGCTGTGAGAGCGTATTGCGCGCACTGCTGGTTTTGGCTCTACTACCAATAGCGTGGTGCGAGGAGAGTGGAGCAGGTAAGGCTGGGCTGACGGGGCAGGGCGGCTACTGTGTGTCTGCCTGAAGATTGCCTCAATAATAATGCGAAGTCGCAACCTTCAGAATGACATCTTCCAATAATACGGAAAGCTCCACATGTGGTGTAGCCCCATGTGCCCAGGCTTATCACTGTCACACACAATGGCATGTCTCCACGTTTTACAAGCACCTGCCTGAGTAACCATTCATTTCTCCCCCTATAAATCAATAGTACACATGAAACTCAGCAACTGTGTATTGTATCATAGGCTATGTGCGCACTAGAAAAGTGATTTTTCTCAAAATGTCTTGAGAAACTTCTGGGAGTTGAATATTACCGCATTTGCAGTAAAAAACGCACCATAACTGCTGGACAAACGCATGCGTTTTTTGCCACATTTAGCCGCGGTTTGTCCGCAGGTTGGTCCCTGCGGTTTTTTATCCTGTAACTGCAATAATATATAAATAAAGCATGTTGAAAAAGAAAAAAAAAATGGCTAAATGGATTGGATAGATGGATAGATGGATAAATGGATGGATAGATGGATAAATGGATTGGATAGATGGATAGATGGATAAATGGATAGATGGATAAATGGATAGATGGATAAATGGATTGGATAGATGGATAGATGGATAAATGGATAGATGGATAAATGGATGGATAGATGGATAAATGGATGGATAGATGGATAAATGGATAGATGGATAAATGGATGGATAGATGGATAAATGGATAGATGGATAAATGGATGGATAGATGGATAAATGGATGGATAGATGGATAAATGGATGGATAGATGGATAAATGGATAGATGGATAAATGGATAGATGGATAAATGGATAGATGGATAAATGGATGGATAGATGGATAAATGGATGGATAGATGGATAAATGGATGGATAGATGGATAAATGGATAGATGGATAGATGGATAAATGGATAGATGGATAAATGGATGGATAGATGGATAAATGGATGGATAGATGGATAAATGGATGGATAGATGGATAAATGGATGGATAGATGGATAAATGGATAGATGGATAGATGGATAGATGGATAGATGGATAAATGGATGGATAGATGGATAAATGGATAGATGGATAAATGGATGGATAGATGGATAAATGGATGGATGGATAGATGGATAAATGGATAGATGGATAAATGGATGGATAGATGGATAAATGGATAGATGGATAAATGGATAGATGGATAAATGGATGGATGGATAAATGGATGGATGGATAAATGGATGGATGGATAAATGGATGGATGGATAAATGGATGGATGGATAAATGGATGGATGGATAAATGGATGGATGGATAAATGGATGGATGGATAAATGGATGGATGGATAAATGGATGGATGGATAAATGGATGGATAGATGGATGTGTAGATAAATGGATGGATGGATAAATGGATGTGTAGATAAATGGATGGATGGATAAATGGATGGATGGATGGATAAATGGATGGATAAATGGATAGAAGGATAGAAAGAGGACAGATCAATCAAGAGAGTCCCTGTGAGGACACTGCATTTCTCACGAGCGATAGTGTGTTGACATAACCGACCATGGGAAATGACCTGTGGTTACTTTTCTGCAGTCTCGTTACGAGGCTGCATTCAATACAGTGTCAGTCGCGGCTGGATGCAAGCGTCGTAGGACCTCTGTGGATTACGCCGGAGCTGTGTTAGGAAGGGTTAATAAAGTGAAAGATGGGGCTTTTTTGTCTTTAATTTAAAATAAAGGATTTTTCGGTGTGTGTTTATTCACTTTACTTACGGGTTAATCATGAAAGCTGTCTCATAGATGCTGCCATGATTAAGCTAGGACTTAAATGACAGCGATCCGCTGCCATTTAACTCGTTATTACCTGGATTGCATCACGGCAATCTGGAAGAGCCGGGGACACTCCGGGACTGCCGCATAGTGGATGCGACAGTCCCGGGGCATCTGCGGGCTCATATTCTTGGCTGCAGGAGGGGGGGGGCATTAACCCTGCCCCTCGCCCTCCCCAGCCTGAGAATACCATGCCGCCGCTGTGTGTTTACCTCGGCTGGACGTTAAAAATACAGCGGAGCCCCCATTTTTTTTTTTTTTATATGTATGTTTGATTTCTATTTATTGTGATATGTCTGTGTGTGAGTGTGATCTGTGTGTGTTCTATGTCTGTGATGGGTGTTTACTATATGTCTCTGTCTGATGTGTGTGTGGCACCCCAGGGTTCAGTTGCCACAAATATACCTGTACCTGGGCAGGGAAGGATCTCCACATTAGGTAATCCCACATACAACATTTCCACTCCAAGCCTGGAGGGGGAGCTCTACAAGTCGAGTTCAGGTGAGGTCCCCTTTAAATCCAGGTTTGGAGGCGGAGTCAGAGAGACAGTTGACAGTTTGAGAAAAAGGAGACTGTGCGAGCAGAGAGTGAGGGAAGACATCAAAATGGAGAGGGCAGTGCTTAGCCAGCACAAGTAACTGTGTGACCGCCTGAGGGATCAAGAGTGAGGCAAAAGAGGAGTGACCGGGGAGGTGGAGCCTGACCGGTTCATCCCCAAGGAACAGCGCTGATTATCGGACACCAGCGTCTGAGATTGTGAGGGATCTAATCTGCCCAGCAATAAAGACCGGGGGCCAGGGAGACTGCAGATCTCCTGGCCGCAGCAGCACCTGAAGGCAAAGCCGCTACACAGAGCTTAGGGACCGCAGTGAGTACAGCAGTGCCCCTTAGAGAAGCTCCCGCCGCCTGTCATACAGGTGAAGACAGTGAGAGAGGGTCAAGGAGCGCAGCAGGGAGGCCACACAACTGACCTGGTGCAGAGATCCTGAACTGTTCCCAGATCACCAAAAACTGTAACATCAAAAACTGAACCCATTTTTAATAACACCTGCAAGTAAAATCTGGTCAGAGTTAATGAATTGGTGTGATCTACTTTATTTCTTCATCTGAGGAGCCATAGGCTGCTGCACTAAAGTGACAGTTGAAAAGGCTGTGAAGAAAAACCGCCATATCTGTGTACTACTAAAACTGCCCTGGGGACCCCGCTTCACCTACGGGAAGCGTAAATAACTGGCTGCCTAACCATCACCGCAGAGGTCTGACCTGCAGCCCCAGTAACCATACTGGAACCGTAGGTGGCGTCACGAAATACTTTTATTTATTTTTTTCTTTATATTTTTTTTTATTTATTTATTTATTTTTTAATTTTTATTATATATTGACTTTCAGCGACCACCAGGGCCACGGAACCGGGCACAGGCCCCCGTGACATAATCCCATTAACCAACACCCGGAACCGAGTACCCCACGGCCCTGGGGCGGGTCATGTGTGTTTACTATATGTCTGTGTCTGATGTGTGTGTTTACTATATGTCTGTGTCTGATGTATGTGTTTACTATATGTCTGTGTCTGATGTATGTGTTTACTATATGTCTGTGTCTGATGTATGTGTTTACTATATGTCTGTGTCTGATGTGTGTGTTTACTATATGTCTGTGTCTGATGTGTGTGTTTACTATATGTCTGTGTCTGATGTGTGTGTTTACTATATGTCTGTGTCTGATGTGTGTGTTTACTATATGTCTGTGTCTGATGTGTGTGTTTACTATATGTCTGTGTCTGATGTGTGTGTTTACTATATGTCTGTGTCTGATGTGTGTGTTTACTATATGTCTGTGTCTGATGTGTGTGTTTACTATATGTCTGTGTCTGATGTATGTGTTTACTATATGTCTGATGTATGTGTTTACTATATGTCTGTGTCTGATGTGTGTGTTTACTATATGTCTGTGTCTGATGTGTGTGTGTGTGTTTACTATATGTCTGTGTCTGATGTGTGTGTTTACTATATGTCTGTGTCTGATGTGTGTGTTTACTATATAGCTGGGTTTACACACTGCAACATCGCAAACGACATCGCTGTAACGTCACCGGTTTTGTGACGCGACATTGCAGTGTGTGAAACCTATCAGCGACCTGGCCCCTGCTGTGAAGTTGTGATCGCTACAAATCGTTCAGGACCATTCCTAGGTCCTTTGTTTCCTGCTGTGCAGCATGCATCGCTAGCAAGTTTCAGTGTGTAAAGGGGACTTTACAGCGACTCCGCGGCTCTGTCTGTGTAGCGTCCTGATTAGCGGTCACCGGTGAAGGATTCACCGGTGACCGCTAATCCCCCGAGTGACTGAAGTGTCCCCCCCTCTCTTATACTCACCGATCCCCGATCACCGGCGCTGCACGGCGTTCACTCTGCTCCAGCGGCTTTTCCTTTTTTGAAAAAGCCGGCCGCTCATTAAACAATCTCGTATTCCCTGCTTTTCCCCGCCCACCGGCAAATATGATTGGTTGCAGTGAGACACGCCCACACGCTGAGTGACAGCTGTGTCACTGCACCCAATCACAGCAGCCGGTGGGCATATCTATACTGTGCAGTAAAATAAATAAATAATTAAAAAATCGGGCGTGAGGTCCCCCCCAATTTCAATACCAGCCAGATAAAGCCATACGGCTGAAGGCTGGTATTCTCAGGATGGGGAGCTCCACGTTATGGGGAGCCCCCCAGCCTAACAATATCAGCCAGCAGCTGCCCAGAATTGCCGCATACATTAGATGCGACAGTTCTGGGACTGTACCCGGCTCTTCCCGATTTGCCCTGGTGCGTTGGCAAATTGGGGTAATAAGGAGTTATTGGCAGCCCATAGCTGCCAATAAGTCCTAGATTAATCATGTTAGGAGTCTCCCCGAGATGCCTTCCATGATTAATCTGTAAATTACAGTTAAAAAACACACACCCGAAAAATCCTTTATTAGAAATAAAAAACACTAACAAATTCCCTCATTACCAATTTATTACCCACAACAAAGCCCTCCTTGTCCGGCGTAATCCACGGTCCTCTAGCGTCGCATCCAGCTCTGCTGCATGCAGGTGACAGGAGCAGCAGAAGACACAGCCGCTCCTGTCACCTGCACGCAGCTAATGAAGAGAGCCGTGTGATCGGCTGAGCTGTCACTGAGGTTACCTGGATCCAGCGGTGGATCCAGCGGTGGCCGCGGGTAACCTCAGTGACAGCTCAGCTGATCGCGCTACTCACCACCGCTCCGGTCAGCTCCACGCAGCAAATGAGGTGAGTAACGCGATCAGCTGAGCTGTCACTGAGGTTACCCGCGGCCACCGCTGGATCCAGGTAACCTCAGTGACAGCTCAGCCGATCACACGGCTCTCTTCATTAGCTGCGTGCAGGTGACAGGAGCGGCTGTGTCTTCTGCTGCTCCTGTCACCTGCATGCAGCAGAGCTGGATGCGACGCTGGAGGACCGTGGATTACGCCGGACAAGGAGGGCTTTGTTGTGGGTAATAAATTGGTAATGAGGGAATTCGTTAGTGTTTTTTATTTCTAATAAAGGATTTTTCGGGTGTGTGTTTTTTAACTGTAATTTACAGATTAATCATGGAAGGTATCTCGGGGTGACGCCTGACATGATTAATCTTGGACTTATTGGCAGCTATGGGCTGCCAATATCTCCTTATTACCCCGATTGCCAACGCACCAGGGCAAATCGGGAAGAGCCGGGTACAGTCCCAGATCTGTCGCATCTAATGTATGCGGCAATTCTGGGCGTCTGCTGGCTGATATTGTTAGGCTGGGGGGCTCCCCATAACGTGGTGCTCCCCATCCTGAGAATACCAGCCTGCAGCCGTATGGCTTTATCTGGCTGGTATTAAAATAGGGGGGGACCCGCACGCCGGATTTTTTTATTATTTATTTATTTACACGGCACACAGCCGCGCGGCATTAAATGAAGTCGGGTGAAGTTCACCTGCTTTTTTGACACGTCCCCAACGACCAGCTAGTCGCTCTGCAGGTCCGGATCGCTGTTAGGTCGTTGGCCAGGTCTGCCTGTTTGACAGCTCACCAGAGACTTTGTAGCGATCCCGGCTAGGTTGAGATCGCAGGTTGGATCGCTAGAAAGTCTGTGTGTAAACCCAGCTTATGTCTGTGTCTGATGTGTGTGTGTTTACTATATGTCTGTGTCTGATGTGTGTGTGTTTACTATATGTCTGTGTCTGATGTGTGTGTGTGTTTACTATATGTCTGTGTCTGATGTGTGTGTTTACTATATGTCTGTGTCTGATGTGTGTGTTTACTATATGTCTGTGTCTGATGTGTGTGTTTACTATATGTCTGTGTCTGATGTGTGTGTTTACTATATGTCTGTGTCTGATGTGTGTGTTTACTATATGTCTGTGTCTGATGTGTGTGTGTGTTTACTATATGTCTGTGTCTGATGTGTGTGTGTGTGTGTTTACTATATGTCTGTGTCTGATGTGTGTGTTTACTATATGTCTGTGTCTGATGTGTGTGTGTTTACTATATGTCTGTGTCTGATGTGTGTGTGTTTACTATATGTCTGTGTCTGATGTGTGTGTGTTTACTATATGTCTGTGTCTGATGTGTGTGTGTTTACTATATGTCTGTGTCTGATGTGTGTGTGTTTACTATATGTCTGTGTCTGATGTGTGTGTTTACTATATGTCTGTGTCTGGTGTGTGTGTGTTTACTATATGTCTGTGTCTGATGTGTGTGTGTGTGTGTTTACTATATGTCTGTGTCTGATGTGTGTGTTTACTATATGTCTGTGTCTGATGTGTGTGTGTTTACTATATGTCTGTGTCTGATGTGTGTGTGTGTTTACTATATGTCTGTGTCTGATGTGTGTGTTTACTATATGTCTGTGTCTGATGTGTGTGTGTGTTTACTATATGTCTGTGTCTGGTGTGTGTGTGTTTACTATATGTCTGTGTCTGATGTGTGTGTGTGTTTACTATATGTCTGTGTCTGATGTGTGTGTTTACTATATGTCTGTGTCTGATGTGTGTGTGTGTGTGTTTACTATATGTCTGTGTCTGATGTGTGTGTGTGTGTTTACTATATGTCTGTGTCTGATGTGTGTGATGTGTGTGTTTACTCTCTGCTTCGCTTCCTCTTCCTGTCATAATGACATCACTTCCCTGCAAAACGCAGGCAATGATGAGCATTACCGCAGGTAAACCGCGGCTATACCGAGGGTATACCACACATCATTTGCTACCTGCGGTATACCCGCGGTATTTCGCGATTACATTACAGTGAATGGAGTGAAATACCGCAGGTACCTGCGGAAAAGAAGTGACATGCTCATTTTCTCAAGAAATGTTCAAGAAATTCTGCAGAAAGAATTTTCTTGAGAAAAAAATGCAGTGTGCGCACAGCTATTTTTTTTCCCATAGGTTTTGCAGGGAAATGTCTGCAGAAAGATTACAAACATTTCTCAAGAAATTTTTGCAGTAAAACCGCGGGTAAAAACGCAGTGTGCGTACAAGGCCTTAGGAAATTGTGCATGTCCCTGCCCCTGACCTGATCAGTCATTGTCAGTCTGGGGATCCCCATTGATTAGGCGTTAATACCCCCCACACGTGCCTGGGGTCCACAGTCGGCCGATTCTGCATACTTGTTGATTATTACATCAGCCCTGAGTACATGTTGTGAGACAATGGTCTAATGTGGTTACTGTACAGATAGATTATGTGTTATGTATTATTGAGGAGTCTATTGTTTTCCTTATTTTTGTATACAAACTTTTGTATGTGTTGTGCATGATGAATTTTGAATCAATTTTAAAGTGTAATAAAATTTGGAATGTTTTAATGACCAAAAACCTTCTTGTTCTCCTCGTATTTCATGCATTATGGAGTGGTCTATATATTAGCCTGTTTAGGTTGACATTGTCATCCCATCGCTTTATTTATCTATGAGTATGTACTTTATGGACATCTCGTGCTTAATCTACGTCATTGTCAGTGAATGGGGAAATCTGCATTGTGTAGACTGGTTTCCCATTACTGAGATGACAGTTGGTGCTTATAAAGTCATATGGAAAACCACTAGCCTGTTTTCAGAATAAATTTCTGTAGAATGTCTGTCTGCCTCTACCTCCTTCCCTCTCCATAAAATTTTAAAAGCACCAACTGTCATCTCTAGTGGTGTACATATTCATCACAGGGCCCCATAGCAAAAATTCTAATCTTATTGCGCCCTTTCCTTGCACTCCCCCTCCCCCATATATATCTATCTGGTGGAGTCATATATACAAAATTTTAGAAATCGGCAGGACGTGTATTGTGGCACGTACACAGTAATTATTTTTCCAGCACCCATGACGGCACCACGAGAGAGGGGATCCGCCCTTCAAGGACAGGAAACCTCCAGAATAAAAAGGGGCGGCACCTCTCCCCGCATCAGTTGGTTTCCTGTCCTTGAACAGGGAGCCTCCAGAGATCTAATCGATTCCAGAAGGTCCTGAGGGGCCGAAGATTCAAGTCCGGCGCCCGGTCGGCCGGCTCTGGCAGCGGCACGGGTCCTGCTGCGGTCGGCCGCGGTGCTGGGGAGATGCCGCATCAGACCCATGGGGGTCCGGACTGCGTGCAGCGCGCCCGATTGGAGCGCCAGGAGCCTGCGGGACAGGTAAGTGAATCCTCCAGGGGAACTGTCCGCAGGGCTCTCCCGTCGCAGCGTACCCACGGGGGTTAGGTCTGCGCACGGGCTCCTTCCCTTCCTCCCCCCCTCCTCTCCTTACCGGCGTCCTGTGGGCTGAGGAGCTGTCAGTGGAGAGATGTAACCGCGATGCCTCTGGAGGACACAGTGTCCGGGCGTGTGCCGGCCGAGATGGGGGGGGGCGGCTGCTGCGATCCCTGCGGTGCGTCCTCGTGGCAGCTGTGGATGTGGCACTTCCGAGGACCGCCATATTGTGGATAGGAGATGTCCGGGCTGTGCGCAGGCGCGCGTTTGTTCCAAGTGCAGCCTGTGGAGCCGGATGGGACGTCCGCCGGAAGTGGGGGCGGAGTCACCAGCATGTCTTTGAAAATTAAAGCGACAATCCTCTCTATGGTGCCTGTGCTCTGTGGCCATGACGGACAAACAGTCGGCAGCGTCTCCTTCGCCTCCCTCCTCTCCAAAGCCTCCATCTGATCATGATACAGCCTCCCTAAAGCGGCAGCAGAAGGGGGGAAAGGAGGACAGTGTCGCTGGCTCAGTGGGCAAGCGTGGGGGGACGGATGACCGGTCCTCCAAACGAAAGGAACCTGACTCTCCTGACAGAAAACAGCCTTCTAGAGGACGGAAGTCAGATGAGGCCCCTGCTGAACCGGTATAGCCTCTGGGCATCGGTGGGTGAGTGCACCTCAGATGTTCCGCTTTTAATGGCGGACATATTGTCTGTTTTTTTCCTAGGAGCGCAGTAAAGCTAAGAAGTGTTTGTCTAAATCCAGACATAAGGAATGTGCCTTGTGCAATAAAGAACTTGCTGGTTCTTGGACTAAGAGATTGTGCAAAGGCTGCATTCAGCAGACTTTGTCGGAGGAACAGCCAGGATTTGCCTCCGACCTCAGGTCCCTCATACGGGATGAGCTCAGGGACTCCCTCCGTTCACTGTCTGGAGCGCAAAGTGCTGGGGGTTCTCGGGCTCCTTCGCCGGTCCTCGAGGACTCTGATAGGTCTGATGGGGAATGTGATTCCTCTGGCTCTACTTCCCGCTCCTCCTCTGATAGTGACTCAGGGGGTCGCCAGTGCTTCCCACTTGATAATATGAAGAAGTTAGTTAAGGCGGTGAGGACCACCATGGGCCTCACGGATGAGAAACCTGAAAAGTCTATCCAGGATAGGATGTTTGGGGGCATGGAACAGAAGAAGCGACGCTCCTTCCCGGTGGTGGATAAGATACAAGCCTTAATTGCCCGGGAATGGAAGAGACCTGATAAGAAGCATTCCATTCCTGGCGCCTTTAAGAGAAAATACCCGTTTGAGGAGGCCTCCTGCTCCACATGGGATAAGGCGCCAAAATTGGATGTGGCTGTCGCTAAGGCGTCCAAAAAGTTTGCCTTGCCATTTGAAGACATGGGCTCCCTGAAAGACCCATTAGATAAGAAAGCTGATCACTTCCTGAAAAATACCTGGGAAGCTGCTGCCGGAGGACTGAGACCCGCCATTGCGGCTACCTGTACGGCGAGATCCCTGACTATATGGATTGACGAACTGGAAGACCAGTTTAGATCCCGAGCACCTAAGGAGGAGATTGCGTCCTCCCTCTCCAAATTGCGGGGGGCGGCGGCCTTCCTTGCGGATGCCTCGGCGGACTCCACTAAGTTGGCTGCAAAGTCAGCATCCCTCTCCAATGCGGCTAGAAGGGCTCTCTGGCTGAAATGCTGGCCAGGAGATCTGCAGACTAAGTCTAAACTATGCAATATCCCTTGTCAAGGTGAATTTCTGTTCGGGCCGGTGCTGGATGACATCCTGGAAAAAGCTAGCGACAAGAAGGGCGGTTTTCCCTTTCCATCATTTCCTTCTTCACGGCGGTCCTTTCGGAGGAAGCCTGTTCGCCGCCCCACCCGACCGCGGGATCGAAATCCCTGGTCCGATAGAAAGACTCAGGGAAAGGGGTTCATGTTCAAGGGCCCCTCAAAAGATCAGAATAAGTCGTCCAAGTGACTCGCTTTCCCAGGTCGGAGGGAGGCTCTCTCAGTTCCTTCCGGCCTGGGAAAGGATTTCCTCCAGTGCATGGATACTGGCCCTTATACGCTCCGGCCTCCGGCTCCCCTTCCTTCGGCCTCCTCTTCACCGGTTCGTGGTTACCCCTCTGCGTCGTTCCCTGGCGGAACAGCTGGCATTGGAAGCAGAGGTCCGTCACCTCCTCTCCAAGAGGGTTCTAGTGGAAGTTCCCTCAAGGGAACAGGGAGAAGGGTTCTATTCCACCCTCTTTCTGGTAGGGAAGCCCGACGGTTCCTATCGCACAATCATCAACCTGAAAGCCCTCAACCGGTTCCTTCGAATAGACAGCTTCAAGATGGAGTCCGTGCGCTCCATAGTGAAATATCTGTATCCCCACTGTCACATGGCGGTCATAGACTTACGAGATGCATATTATCATGTCCCAATTCACTCTCTCTTCCAATGCTTCCTCAGGATAGCCCTCCCCATGGACGGTCGGGTCTGCCATTTCCAATACAAAGCCCTCCCCTTCGGTCTGGCCATCGCCCCGAGGATTTTTACGAAGATAATAGCAGAGATGTCGGCGTATCTGCGTCAGAGAGAGGTCCTTCTGATTCCTTATCTGGACGACTTCTTGATCGTGGGTGCCTCGGCTCTTCATTGCGCGGCCCTTCTCCGGCAGGTGCAAGTTTCCCTGCGGGAGCTGGGCTGGTTGATCAACGAGGAAAAGTCCAGATTAATTCCATTAAAGGTTCAGCTGTTTCTGGGACTCACTTGGGACTCCGACGCTCAACTCTGTCGGTTGCCTCCTTCCAAAGTGGAAGCCCTTCGGACCCAGATAGACCGGACTCTGAGACACCGGCGTCTGACTCTCCGGGGGGCGATGTCCCTCCTGGGCTCCCTGACTGCGACCATCCCGGCCGTCAGATGGGCTCAGGCACACACCAGGGTCCTGCAGTGGAATGTCTTACAACATCAGACGGCTCACGGGGGCCGTCTGGACAGACTCATCGTTCTCGAACATCGCACTTTGCAGTCCCTCTATTGGTGGCTAGATCCAGTCCACTTGGGCAGAGGGGTGCCTTGGAGGGCGCCAGAGCCCGTGGTGGTAACCACCGACGCCAGTCTCTACGGTTGGGGGGCACATCTGGACGCTCATTTCATTCAGGGACGATGGTCTGGAGAAGAAGCTCAAAATTCCTCGAATACAAGGGAATTGCTGGCGGTGGAAAAGGCGTTAGGTCATTTCATGCCATGGTTGAGGGGTCAACATGTAAAGGTTCTGTCAGACAACCAAGCGACGGTAGCTTATCTCAACCACCAGGGAGGTACTCGCTCCAGACACCTCATGTCCGTCGCAAGCAGGATCATGTCTCGGGCAGAGGCTCATCTGGGTTCCCTGTCGGCAGTACACATCCGAGGGAAGGAGAACGATTTGGCGGACTTTCTCAGTCGCACGCAGTTTCACCAGGGCGAATGGTCTCTAAATCAGTCCGTTTTCGACAGGATCACGGGGATGTGGGGGGTTCCCGAGATAGACCTCTTTGCAACTCGGGCCAACAGGAAGGTTCCCCGATTCTGTTCCCTGGATCCAAGGGATCGTCCTCACTCGGTGGACGCACTGTTGCTCAAGTGGGACTTCCGCCTCGCATATGCCTTCCCTCCGCTCATCCTCCTCCCTGCAGTACTCAGGAAGATACGGGAGGATCAAGCAGTCGTGATTCTCATAGCTCCCTTTTGGCCGAAGAGACCTTGGTTTTATTGGCTGACGCGTCTGTCAGTCACCGATCCATGGGTTCTCCCGGACCTACCGGATCTCCTATCCCAGGGGCCAGCCTTCCACCCACAGCACACCAGGTTACACCTGACGGCGTGGCTCTTGAGAGGTCATTGTTAGGCACTAAGGGGTTTTCTCAGGGTCTGATCTCCACCTTGATGCAGTGCAGAAAGCCTGTCACTACTCGCATTTATGGGCGTATTTGGGCGAAATTCCTGTCCTCGTCGGGGGCGGATCCTACTAAGCCACCCTCCGTCCCGGTTGTCCTGGAATTTCTCCAGAAGGGTTGGGAACTGGGTCTATCCGTTAGTACCCTTAAGGTGCAGATCTTCCCACTGAGCGCCTTGTATAACCATGCCCTGGCTGGTAATCCATGGATATCTAGGTTTGTTAGGTCCTGTGCTAGGTCTAAGCCTAGGGGCACCATGCCTCTTCCGTCCTGGGACCTTAACTTGGTCCTTTCAGCTTTAACACGGCCCCCGTTTGAGCCCTTAGAATCTATCTCTCTCAAGCATCTGTCCCTTAGGCTGGACTCACACGAACGTATGAAAAAACGGTCCCATTCTCGTTTGCGAGAGTCGGACAAATTTTTCTCACTTGTCATCAGTGTGCACTCAGTGTGCTGTCAGTGTGCTGTCAGTATGCAATCCGTTTTTTTGCACAGCAGCTGTTACTCATTTACAGTCATGTACAGGAGAATTTACAGTGTTCTGTGCTACATGATAGGATTGTATTTAGAAAAACGGATGTCACTAGGATGGTCCGTGTGCCGTCCGTGTGACATCCGATTTTTCCTCGCACCCATTGACTTGTATTGGCGAGCCTCGGACGTATTCTGGATCAAATCGCAGCATGCTGCCGCTTTTCTCGCATCCAGAATCTGGATGCAAGAAAAGCTGACCAACAGCTCTCCCTCATTGACTAGTATTGGTCCGAGTGCAATGCGAGAATTTCTCGCATTGCTCTCGTCCGTTTTTGTCGCTCGTGTGAGCGTACCCTTAAGACGATTCTCCTGGTAGCCCTCACTTCTGCCCGTAGGGTTAGTGACCTTCAGGCCTTATCCATTTCTCCTCCGTATACCCAGTTTTTTGAGGACCGAGTAGTTTTACGTACTGACCCTGCCTATTTGCCGAAGGTGCATTCCCACTTTCATCGATCACAGGAAATAGTGCTCCCCTCTTTTTATGCCAACCCTTCTACTCCGGAGGAGATGGGATGGCACTGCCTGGATGTTAGGCGTTGTCTTCAAAGGTATCTGTTGGTCACCTCGGAGGGGAGGAAGGATAAGTCTCTGTTTGTAGTCTTCCAGGGCTGTAGGAAGGGGCTTAAGGCTTCTAAATCCACTTTGGCGAGGTGGATCAGGGATGCCATCTCGGTTGCCTACGTGGCCGGGGGGGAAGACGTACCTCCTGGTTTGAAGGCACACTCCACGCGAGCGATGGCATCTTCCTGGGCGGAGAGATCGGAGGTCTCCATCGAGCAGATATGTAAGGCGGCAACCTGGTCTTCTCCGTCCACCTTTTTTAATCACTATCGTCTTGATTTGTCGTTCACCGACATCACCTTTGGGAGGCGGGTTCTGCAAACTGTTGTCCCTCCCTAGGTCTTCCTCTCTGTAATTCTCTCGTGGTGCCGTCATGGGTGCTGGAAAAATACGTAATTACTTACCGGTAATGTGTTTTTTCTGAACCCATGACGGCACCCTTACATTCCCTCCCTGCACTTGGGGGTTGCTAGTTTGCTTCCCTTTTCACTCCTCTTCACTGGGCGGTTATGGTGGCGGGATATGTTTTTAACGATGTTGCTTGTTTCTGAGGTCCTATCATGCTCGGTAATCAACTGATGCGGGGAGAGGTGCCGCCCCTTTTTATTCTGGAGGTTTCCTGTCCTTGAAGGGCGGATCCCCTCTCTCGTGGTGCCGTCATGGGTTCAGAAAAAACACATTTCCGGTAAGTAATTACGTATTTCCCTATCTAAGTCCTGTAGGGCTTTGTTCTTCCCAGCAATACCTTTTTATCGCCATTATAGAGTATGTTGCTTCTCAAAATGACACACACACACACACACACACACACACACACATTGTGAGGGATTTGGGTCTCACCTTACAATCACAGCATGCTACGATTTTTTTTTTTTTCTCGGTCCGATTAGGGCTGAGAAAATCGCTCATGTGCGCTGTCACACAGGCTAGAATTGGTCCAAGGGAAATGCGATGTTTTATTGCACTCCATTCGCACCGATTTTCTCGCCGTGTGGCTTGGGCCTTATTTTTACTATTGATTTATGAAACGAAAAGTAAAATAAGTTACTCCTTTTAACCCCTTCAGCCCCTGGGCACTTTCCGTTTTTGCGTTTTTGTCTCCCCTTCTTCCGAGAGCTGTGACTTTTTTTATATTTTTCCGTCAATATTGCCATATGAGGGCTTGTTTTTTTGCGGAACGAGTTGTGCTTTTAAATGAAACCATAAGTTTTACCATATAGTGTACAGGAAAACAGCAAAAAAATTCCAAGTGTGGAAGAACTGCAAACAAAGTGTGATGGCACAATAGTTTTTGGGATGTTTTATTCACATTGTTCACTATATGGTAAAACTGATGTATCTATGTGATGCCTGAGGTCGGTGCAAGTTTGTAGACACCAAACATGTATAGGTTTACTTGTGTCTAAGGGGTTAAAAAAATTCACAAGCTTGTCCAATAAAAGTGGCGTACGTTTTGCGCCATTTTCCGAAACCTGTAGCATTCTCATTTTTTAGGATTTATGGCTCAGTGACGACTTATTTTTTGTGTCTCGAACTGACATTTTTAATGGTACCATTTTGCGCAGATGCTACGTTTTGGTCGCCTGTTATTGCATTGCAAAACGTAATTTTGGTGTTTGGAATTTTTTTGCCCCTACGCCGTTTACCAATCAAATTAATTGATTTTATATTTTGATCGGGCATTTCTGAACGCGGCGATACCAAATGTTTTTTTTAACCCTTTAATTTTCAATGGGGTGAAAGGGGGGTGATTTGAACTTTTAGGGTTCTTTTTTTTTTTTAAACTTTTTTTTTCCTTTTTTTTATTTTACTAGTCCCCTTAGGGGGCTATAGCGATCAGCAATCCGATCGCTATTATCTATCTGCTGATCACAGCTATACAGCTGTAAAAAACAGCAGATATGAGCACTTCCTGAATCATTCGGCTCCAGGCAGAGTGAAACTGAAAGTGACTCATGATAGCTATAGGCGTCATCACATGACCCTGTGCTACCATGGCAAGCACTGACAGTCACGTGATCACGCACGTGACGTCTGGTGGGGGCGGCGGTAAGTGAAAACCATGGCCGCACGCATATACAGTGCCTACAAGTAATATTCAACCCCCTGCAGATTTAGCAGGTTTACACATTCGGAATTAACTTGGCATTGTGACATTTGGACTGTAGATCAGCCTGGAAGTGTGAAATGCACTGCAGCAAAAAAGAATGTTATTTCTTTTTTTATTTTTTTTTTAAATTGTGAAAAGTTTATTCAGAGGGTCATTTATTATTCAACCCCTCAATCCACCAGAATTCTGTTTGGTTCCCCTAAAGTACTAAAGTACTAAGAAGTATTTCAGGCACAAAGAACAATGAGCTTCACATGTTTGGATTAATTATCTATTTTTCCAGCCTTTTCTGGCTAATTAAGACCCTCCCCAAACTTGTGAACAGCACTCAAACTTGGTCAACATGGGAAAGACAAAGGAGCATTCCAAGGCCATCAGAGACAAGATCGTGGAGGGTCACAAGGCTGGCAAGGGGTACAAAACCCTTTCCAAGGAGTTGGGCCTACCTGTCTCCACTGTTGGGAGCATCATCCGGAAGTGGAAGGCTTATGGAACTACTGTTAGCCTTCCACGGCCTGGACAGCCTTTGAAAGTTTCCACCCGTGCCGAGGCCAGGCTTGTCCGAAGAGTCAAGGCTAACCCAAGGACAACAAGGAAGGAGCTCCGGGAAGATCTCATGGCAGTGGGGACATTGGTTTCAGTCAATACCATAAGTAACGTACTCCACCGCAATGGTCTCCGTTCCAGACAAGCCCGTAAGGTACCTTTTTACTTTCAAAGCTTCATGTCAAGGCTCGTCTACAGTTTGCTCATGATCACTTGGAGGACTCTGAGACAGACTGGTTCAAGGTTCTCTGGTCTGATGAGACCAAGATCAAGATCTTTGGTGCCAACCACACACGTGACGTTTGGAGACTGGATGGCACTGCATACAACCCCAAGAATACCATCCCTACAGTCAAGCATGGTGGTGGCAGCATCATGCTGTGGGGCTGTTTCTCAGCCAAGGGGCCTGGCCATCTGGTCCGCATCCATGGGAAGATGGATAGCACGGCCTACCTGGAGATTCTGGCCAAGAACCTCAGCTTCTCCATCAAGGATCTTAAGATGGGTCATCAGTTCATCTTCCAACAAGACAACGACCCAAAGCACACAGCCAAGAAAACCAAGGCCTGGTTCAAGAGGGAAAAAATCAAGGTGTTGCAGTGGCCTAGTCAGTCTCCTGACCTTAACCCAATTGAATACTTGTGGAAGGAGCTCAAGATTAAAGTCCACATGAGACACCCAAAGAACCTAGATAACTTGGAGAAGATCTGCATGGAGGAGTGGGCCAAGATAACTCCAGAGACCTGTGCCAGCCTGATCAGGTCTTATAAAAGACGATTATTAGCTGTAATTGCAAACAAGGGTTATTCCACAAAATATTAAACCTAGGGGTTGAATAATAATTGACCCACACTTTTATGTTGAAAATTTATTAAAATTTAACTGAGCAACATAGCTTGTTGGTTTGTAAGATTTATGCATCTGTTAATAAATCCTGCTCTTGTTTGAAGTTTGCAGGCTCTAACTTATTTGCATCTTATCAAACCTGCTAAATCTGCAGGGGGTTGAATACTACTTGTAGGCACTGTACATCTCGCTGCCAGACTTTGTCAGTGAGATGTGAGGGGTTAAATGTTGCGAGTGGAAGCGATTCCACACGTAACATGCAGGCACACATGTCAGCTGTTGAAAACAGGTGATATGTGCGCGGATCGCCGTAACCTGCAGGGGGCGGGGCTTAACGTCACACGCTTCATGACGGATAGATCCGTCAAAGGTCATGAAGGGGTTAAATGGAACCTGCCATGTTGAAAATGGTATCTGATCTGCAGATAGGGTGTTCTAGAGTAGGATGAGCTGAGCGGATAGAGATATACAGCTCTGGCAAAAATTAAGAGACCACTGCAAAATTGTCAGTTTTTCTGAGATTTCTGTTTATAGGTATATTTTTGAGTAAAATGTAAATTGTTCTTTTATTCTATAAACTACTGACAACATGTCACCGAATTTCCAAGCAATACATTTTGTATTTATTTTCTGAAAATGAGAAATGGTCAAAATAACAAAAAAAATGCATTGCTTTCAGACCTCAAATAATGCAAAGAAAACAAGTTCATAATCATTTAGAAACAACAATACTAATGTTTTACCTCCTGAAGAGTTCATAAATCAATATTTTGTGGAATAACCATGATTTTTAATCACAGCTTTCATGCGTCTTGGCTGCTTTCCACCTGTCTTTCACACTGCTTTTGGGTGACGTTATGCCACTTCTGGTGCAAAAATGTAAGCAGTTCTTCTTTGGTTGATGGCTTGTGACTATCCATCTTCCTCTTGATTACATTCCAGAGGTTTTCAATAGGATTCAGGTCTGGAAATTGGGCTGGCCATGACAGGGTTTTGATATGGTGGTCCTTCATCCACACATTGATTGACCTAGCTGTGTGGCATGGCACATTGTCCTGCTGGAAAAAACAGTCCTCAGATTTCGGGAACATTGCCTCAGCAGAAGGAAGCAACTATTTTTCCAGGATAACATTGTATGTGGCTTGATTCATACGTCCTTCACAAAGTTTAATCTTCATAATTCCAGCTTTGGTGAAGCATCCCCAGGTCATCATCGATCCGCTACCAAATTTCACAGTGGAGGCAAGACACTCTGGCTTGTACCCCTCTCCAGGTCTCCGTCTAACCATTAGACGACCAGGTGTTGGGCAAAGCTGAAAATTAGACTTATCAGAGAAGATTACCTTACTTCAGTCCTCTATGGTTGAATCCTTATGGTCTTTAGCAAACTTCAGCCTGGCTCTCCTTTGCTTCTCATTAATGAAAGGCTTTTTTCTAGCTTTACCTGACTTGAGCCCTGCCTCTAGGAGCCTATTACAAACTATTCTTGCCGTGCACTAAACACCAGCTGCCATTTGCCATTCCTTTTGTAGGTCACTTGATGTCATTCTGCGGTTGCTGAGTGACATTCGAAGAATATGACGGTCATCCCAGTCAGTGGAGAGTTGCTTTCGTCCTTTGCCAGTCTGTACTCTGGTTGGCATTCAACTGACACTGGAATGGAATGGCTGTCAGACATGTAGAGAAGCTGATTTTTATAAAAATGTGCAGTGGTCTCTTAATTTTTGCCAGAGCTGTACATATATATCAGTTTGTTGGAAACCCCCTGTATTTTATTAATTGAAATCCTTAGAGTTAGCACAAGTCCAGTGGGTGGACCTATTCAGTGATTGACAGTCTTTACAGTGTGACTGGAGGCCATCTTTGCATGCACTCTTACTGAGACCACTCACTGGACACTTTATACAGACACCAGGGATTTCACTTAATAAATTACCACTTAAACTAAATATTTTTCCAACTAAAAAAAGGATACAGTGGCGAGTCCCATGATTAAAATCTTCATCTCTATTCAGCAATTTTTTTTTTTTTTAAAAACCTCATGATGGTTGAATTATAGTCTCAACATGTTTCAGGCAAGCATGCCATTAGTCACTGACATACAAAATCACTAAGGCCGGTTTCAGACGTCCGTGTTTCAGGTACGTGTGACATCAGTTTTTAAAACAAATGCCACACGCAGCCATGTTATTATTTGCTGTTAATCACACGTCCGTGTTTTCACACAGAACGTGTGACCTCTAATGACCACACATACACGCAGGCATGTCCGTTTTTTCTCCGGCAGCATGGGTGTCACACTGATCGCACACTGATGTGATCCGTGTGACATCAGTGTGACACGTACTGGATAAAACACGGGTCTTTTTAATAAAAAGACTTTCTATATTTATATCTCTCCAGCGATGCAGTCTCCTGCTCTGCTGTCTCCTGCTCCTGACCGCCGCTCATTATACTCACTGAATATTCAGTGCAGTGAGGAGCTTGAAGCAGGAGCAGCGCGGGGGACTTCAGTGCCGGGGACCGTGTGTGTGTGTGTGGGTTTGTGTGTGTGTGTTGAGAACCTGGAAGCCGGAACATCTCGGGGACTTATCACAGTTCCCAATGAACTCTGATGAACCTGTAGCTCGGGGGGTCATCAGGATATCAGAATTCATCCTCCTGGATGTCACTGTGCTTGCAGAATACTCGCCTGTCCCCGCGATGCTCCGGCTTCAAGGTCCTGAGTGCGGTGAATCATCGAAGAATGAGTGGTCAGGAGCGGGAGGCAGCAGAGCCGAAGAAAGAAAATCTTTTTATTTCACAGACCCTTGTTTTCGCCGGTACCTGTCACACGTATGCAAACACGGATGTTACACGTGTGCCACACGTATGACACACGTGTGACCACAACCATTCGTGTGACTGGTACCTGATTAAACATGGATGTCTGAAACCGGCCTAACCCAAGGTTATATAATTATATAGTTATTTACCTGCTCTTAGAGTTAAATGAGGAATAATATATGCAAATTGTGGGCTGCCAGATGGGCTCGTGTTTTTTGCCTTCATTGGCTATTCTTTTTATGTCCTGGTGGGAAGAGAACTCTATTTTCTCTGAAAAAATGTTATAAAATTTTAATAATTTATAAAAGATATAGATATATAGTTAAGATATTTGGATGACATACTAATAGGGGTGGGAGAACTGGAGAGAGTCCCACTATTTATCAAATACATCAATACGAACGGTATCAATCTAAAATTTACATGGACTGAACCACAAAACCAAGTCAGTTTTTTAGATCTATACCTAATGGGCAATCAAGAGACACATAAAATCAATTACCACAACTATAGGAAACTGATTAGTGAGAACAGCACCCTACGAGCAGATAGCTGCCATCCAGGTCATACTATTAATTCTATACTAAATGGAGAGATGAATAGAATCTATAGAAATTGTTCGAACGAAATCTGGTTTAAAGAACAAAGTGGGATAGCAATAATGAGACTTTTTGAAAGGGGATATAAGAAAAGACAGGTGGATGTAGCCATTTAAAAAAGTAATTGAAAAATACTATGAATAATAGGGAAAAAAGCATGGAATTAGACAAAAACACGATTGGGTAAATATAATCAAATATTAATGTAGTTTTCAGTACAATTGGCAGTTTTATGACAGAAAAAAAATTATACAGAAATATATCCCAATTCTATATCAAGACCAACATTTCAATAAAATACTTAGTAATGGATTTACTTGTGTTCCAAGAAGGGGAAAATCATTAGGTGCGATTTTGTCACCGAGTTTATATGTGCCACAGAAAGATAGACATGGTTAAGCTGCAAGGGCTTCTATAAATGCTCATGCCCGAAGTGTAATGTATGCCAATATGTTTTACAAACACAAAAAATTGACACAAATATGGATATAAAAATGTATTAATTGCAACACGAATTTTGTGGTTTATTGCATATACTGATGTACCGCCCTGAGAGGGGCCCGGCCGCTTCCTCCGCTTGCTCGGGCCGAGCCACTCGAGGTCCGGGCTCGGGTTGTCGGTGGCACGAGCGCCTCCGGACCGGGGGCCACGTCGCTCTTGTTAAGAGAAGGCGGTGGGGGGTGGTGGTTGTGTAACTTGTCGTGACGCCACCCACAGGACGTGGTGACGGGGGATGCACCACCGCTGCGGCTGAAGTGATGGCAGGCTCGTCCGGGATCGGTGTTGCGCCACAGCTGAGATGTTAGCCCCTCCGTGGGTAGGGGCGGTGTGTACCGGGGCCCCGGTGGGGGACTGCAAGGGATGATGTTGTCATCGGGGTGCAGAGCGTCATGCCCGGATGGCACTGGTGTACTCACGATTACTTCACACTCAAGAGTCACTGGTAAAACAAAGTTTGGAAGTGGTCGGTCCCCGCGGCCGGCTGCTGATGTCCCCTGTGGGGTTGATGGTGGCCCCTTTTCCCGTGCACCTCAGATGTTTGTGTTTCGGCCCCCCTGCCTAAGCAGTGGTAGCCCGCTCCCCGGCGTTGAGCTGCCGTAGAAGCCCTCGGTTGCCCGCAGGCGCTGGCCCGTCGGGTGTTTTGGTCCTTGGCGGTGGTGCTCACCCGGTCTCTGTGGGCTTTTGCCTTCTTTCGGGACTTTGCGTGTGGATGAACCAGTGAGGTCCGGCCAGCAATCAGTCAATTTGCCTATACTCAGTGGCTTCTAAGCTAGGACGGGGTCTGAGTACCCTCCTGTTGGTGCTCCGGTACACGGTTGACTCCCCGGTTCGGGACCGGCGGGCTCCAACCCAGGCCCGGTCTGTACGGTTCCGCCGGTTGCTGTACCGGTACTCCTGCAGACGGCCACCACCGTCTGCCTGCCTGACGTTGTCTAAGGGGCCCAGGCTCCTACCCGGGTCCCTGACAGCTGCTCCTCTACCACTCACTGTCAACTCTGAAACTCAACTCCTTCTGTTTGAACTTCCTGCCCCAGAACAGTAGTCTCCTCGGTGGGCGTGTCTTTCCGCCTGACTCCGCCCACCTGGTGTGCTCTACTAGCCCTGAGGGAGGCATCAGGTCTCCCATTCGGGTGACATGTGTGTGACCTCACAGGGGATGGGGGTGTGTGTGTATGTGGTAGATGTTATCACCTGTGACCCCTGGGGTCCAGGGCGTCACACTGAGAAAAATGTGAAATTAAATATATTGGTTGTACAATAAGAAAAATTAAAAAAATGGATAGCGGAGCACATTACCAATATTAAAAATAAAAATTCTGGATATTCAGGTGCATGTAAACCTGTTGTGGAGAAACCTAATGGTGAGCTATACAACTTTACATTTTATGGGATAGAGAAAATGGATGCTCAGGTTAGAGGGGGAGATGTACGTAAAAAACGTTTATTGAGAGAATCATATTGGATTATAAAATTGGATACAAAATACCCTAAGGCAGTGATGGCGAACCTATGGCACGCGTGCCACCAGGGGCACGCAGAGCCCACTCTGCTGGCACGTGTGCTGTCGCCTGATCCTGCCGCTTTGATCTGCTGGTGCAGTCGCGCCGGCAGATCAAAGCTGTGTTGGAGCGGAGGAGACATTTCTCCTCGCTCTGACACTCCTCCTCCCCCAGGCTGCAGGTGTGTTGCCTAGGAGACGGAGGAGCGTCAGCGGCGTAATGAGGTCTTCTGGCCGCGTGGGAACTGAGGACTCAGCGGCGGAGCGTGTGCAGGGAGGTAAGTTGTGTGTTGCTTTTTTTTTTTTTTTTTTTTTTTTTATAACTGATGTGCGGCTGTGCCAAGGTGGGGATGGGGGGGCCAGCGCGAGCATGGGGTGGGGGAGAACACACATGCCAGCATGGGGTGGGGGTGGGGGAGAACACACATGCCAGCATGGGGTGGGGGTGGGGGAGAACACACATGCCAGCATGGGGTGGGGGTGGGGGAGAACACACATGCCAGCATGGGGTGGGAGGGGGGGAACACACATGCCAGCATGGGGTGGGAGGGGGGGAACGCACATGCCAGCATGGGGGTGGGGGAACGCACATGCCAGCGTGGGGGTGGGGGAACGCACATGCCAGCATGGGGTGGGGGTGGGGGAACGCACATGCCAGCATGGGGTGGGGGTGGGGGAACGCACATGCCAGCATGGGGTGGGGGTGGGGGAACGCACATGCCAGCATGGGGTGGGGGTGGGGGAACGCACATGCCAGCATGGGGTGGGGGTGGGGGAACGCACATGCCAGCATGGGGTGGGGGTGGGGGAACGCACATGCCAGCATGGGGTGGGGGTGGGGGAACGCACATGCCAGCATGGGATGGGGGTGGGGGAACGCACATGCCAGCATGGGTTGGGGGTGGGGGAACGCACATGCCAGCATGGGTTGGGGGTGGGGGAACGCACATGCCAGCATGGGTTGGGGGTGGGGGAACGCACATGCCAGCATGGGGGGGTGACATGCATGCCAGGATGGGGGGAAGCATGCTTGCCAGCATGGGGGGGGACATGCATGCCAGGATGGGGTACAATGCATGCCAGGATGGGGTACAATGCATGCCAGGATGGGGAAAATATACATGCCAGGATGGAGGAAACATGCATGCCAGGATGGAGGAAACATGCATGCCAGGATGGAGGAAACATGCCACGATAGGGTACATTTACCAGGAAGGGGGACATTTACCTGGATGGGGGTAAATTAACCAGGATTGGGAACATTTACCAGGATGGAGGACTTTTACCAGGAATGGGGTACAGGCCGGGATGGGGGAACATTACAAGGATGGGGGAACATGCCAGAATAAGGTACATTTACCAGGATGGAGGACATTTACCAGGATGAGGTATATTTGCCAGGATGGGGCCATGATGGGGACAAATATACCAGAATGTAGGAAATATATATCAGGATTGGGGACATGTTTACCAGGAAGTGGCCGGGGAAGGGGACATAACTACACAATGAAAGGGGAGGGGAGCAACTCGTACGTCTTTATGGGATTTCAAGATGTTCAGACTGAAATATAGATGTGGATTACAGGGTGAAATCTGATTGCATTCCAGGCTAAAATAATCTGTCTAATGGGCTGCAATTTTTTCCAGAGAGATCAATCCAACTGCTGTGTCTGGAAAGGGTAGGGGCTCAGCTTCAATGTGTGGTAAGCACGAATGAGCGTGATACCCCCTGCTGAAGAGAAGAGAAGACGGCAAAGGTAAGGTTAAAATCAACTATTTACATAATAGGATTGGTTGGCACTTCAGAAAAAAAAATTGGGTTTAGGGCTACAGTTTGGGCACTTGGCCTGTAAAAGGTTCGCCATGACTGCCCTAAGGGAATGAATTATAGGAATGACACCTATTTGTATTGACTTGCTTGTAGGAATTCATGGAGTGACTTGTGATTATGTAAATTATCTTCATATGTGTATTAATTGCTAAACAGATGTCTATATGATCATTGGTTGATGAATTGGTGCTTTTAAACCTTGGGTTATAGTGATTCTGTATCTCAGTGACTAAGGGCATGCTTGCTTGAAACATGTTGAGACTATAATTCAATCATCATGATGTGTAAAAAAAACAAACCCTAAAAAACAACTTTTGAATTGCTGAGTAAGGCTACATTCACATGTCTGTTCCGTTTTTGCGGGCCGCAAAAAAAGGTCCGTTTTTTTCACGGATGCATCTGTGTGACATCCGTTCCATGTGTCATCCGTGTGCCTTCTGTTTTTTTTTTTTTGCGGACCGCAAAGAACGGAAGCTGCAAGGAAGATGAATAGATGAGTAGATATAGATGGATAGATAGATATAGACAGAGATAGAGGGATAAATAAATGAATGGCTAGAGGGATAGATAGATGGATAGATGAGAAAGACATATATAATGTCCCACGCCCCCTGCATATTCTAAGCTGGCACCCTTTTGTGACTTTCATGTGGCACTAAAGGGTGCTTAGCCTTGTATTTAGCCAAAAAATAAATAAATAATTAAAAAAAAAAAAAAAGATGTGGGGTCCCCCCTAGCTTTTGTAGCCAGCTAGGGTAAAACAAATGGCTGTATCCTGCAAACCACAGCTGGCAGCTTCACCTTGGCTGGTAATTCAAAACAGAGGGCACCCCACGCTGTTATAATTTAAAACAAAAACAAGGGGTCCCCCCCAAATTGGATCACCAGCCAAGGTAAAGCGGACAGCTGTGGTCTGGTATTCTCAGACTAGGGCGGTCCACTGTTATTGGACACTCTCCAGCCTAAAAATAGCAGGCTACAGCTGCCCCAGAAGTGGCGCATCCATTAGATGTGCCAATCCTGGTGCTTTGCCCCAACTCATCCCGTTGCCCTGGTGCGGTGGCAAACTGGGTAATATATGGGGTTGATGCCAAATATATAATGTCACCTGGCATCCAGCCCTGGGGTTAGTGATGTCTTGTGTCAGATACCTGACATCACCAACCCATCCAGTAATAAAAAAAAAAAAAAAAAAAATTGACAACAAAAAAAGTTTTATTTGAAAAAACACTCGACGGAGACCGATCGACGGAGAGATAGAGAGACTCTGATCACACCAGGCTGGTTTCTGCCCAACAGGATCCTGTCTATCAGCATGCCAGCATTCACATGCGTTTGCGTGCAGTATAGTCAGGATTCAGTGGCAAACGGTTACATAGTTACTTGGGTTGAAAAAAGACCCAGGTCCATCTAGTTCAACCTTCCTCCACCAGTTCTACATTTAGTCACTAAGTCATTTATAACCAACAATGTTTTGTGTACTGAGGAAATCATCCAGCCCTTTTTTAAAAGCTGTTATAGTATCTGCCATTACTACCTCTTGTGGTAGGGCATTCCACAGTCTGACTGCTCTAACTGTAAAGAACCCTTTCCTATTTAGCTGCCGGAATCGCTTTTCTTCCACTCGCAGTGAGTGCCCCCTGGTCCTTAGTACTGTCTTTGGAAGAAATAAGTCATGTGCCAGTCCTTTATATTGACCACACATGTATTTATACATATAAATGAGATCTCCTCTGAGACGTCTTTTTTCTAATATCTAACTTTTTCAACCTGCCATCAATGGGAGGCCTTCCATTCCTTGTAATAGTCTAGTTGCCCGCCTTGAACTGACTCTAACGTCTGAATGTCCTTTTTAAAATGTGGAGCCCAAAACTGGATCCCGTATTCCAGATGTGGCCTTACAAGTGATTTATAGAGGGGTATCAATACGTTGTGATCACGGGATCTAATCTCTCTTTTTATACACCCTAAAATCTTGTTTGCTTTAGCAGCTGCTGCTTGACATTGAGTGCTGCTGCTCAGCTTATTTGTAATGAGAATACCCAAGTCCTTCTCCTGTTCTGTAGTCCCAAGTTTACTTCCATTTAATGTATACGCAGCTATAGGATTTCTCCGTCCTAGGTGCATTACTTTACATTTATCAACATTAAATCTCATTTGCCAAGTATCTGCCCATTCTGACATCTTATCCAGATCTTTTTGTAATATTGTACTATCCAGGGCAGTTTTTAATATCCTACATTATCCTACATTATTTATTTGGACGCAGCTCAAAAACGCTACAAGTAGCGTCTTTGAAAAATGTTAAAATACTGCAACTCGCTGGATCCTCACTGTGGGGACACTGGGCTCAGTGGGTGCTCTCGTCCACTAAAACCCGCCGCCTTTAGAAAGACAGCGTGGCTCAGGGCTCATCCCAACTGAATGCCGGCCTCCTTAACCGTGGGCGTAACACTACTCAGACAACACAGGGTGAGGGAAACACAATAATTAGATTTTATTGGATCCCCAAACAATTAACGGCACATAACACATAACCAGCAAACACAAATGTAACAGGCAACAGAGTCTCACCCTTCCGCTGGCTCACCAGGGATTAGAATGTCCATGCCTCAGAGCTTCTAGGGCCACTTACTCCAATCCAGCAGCACCCCGCTTTTGGCGGGCACCCACTGAGAAAGGAATAGTGCCAGATTTAGGAAGCTGTGTGAGGTCTGCAAAGTCTGTAACCAGGTGACTGAACTGTCCCAACCTGAGTTTCTTCCTTAAGTAGTCTCTGGTTTGATGATATAATCCTGGCAGCCGGAGTCGAAATCCCTAGGCTGTGGAATTTGTCTCCAACCGGAGTCCCTAGATTGAAGCCATAAGATATCCTGATCCTCTAGTCAGCTCCGAAGAGCTTAGACTGGATCCATCAGCATCCATCAACAACCTGGTGGCTTAAAGAAGTCCCTTTTTATAGCCACAGCCTTCCACTTAGATACACTGCGTCCTCATCGATTGGTTGGACAAGATCGCCTCTCCCATTGGATGAATCTCAAGCTGCATGGACAATGTTCATCCAAATGATGTCTACAGAAAGACTGAGGGTATACATGTAGTCTGGGAGTCACCGACTAGACAATGGCTACTAAGGTAATCACATTAGCAATACACAACTGCAATACAATGATTACTGGAAGAGTCTGGAGAAACAATACGTCTGGCTTTCAGTGGCCAACACAATTACATGAGTCAACAAGAGTCTTGTAAAAACAATGAGGGACTTATTCCCCGTCTATAAACAATCTATGGCTATGTGCGCACACTGCGTCTTTTTGACGCTGCGTTTTTGTGCGTTTTTGGCCGCTAAAAACGCACAAACGCACCTGCGTCGAAAAAACGCGGCAAAACGCACGCGTTTTGCCGCGATTTGGTGCGTTTTTTTGCTGCGTTTTGCTGCGTTTTTGCTCACAAAAAAAGGTCTGATGTCATTTCCTTCTTCAATGTGTTCTTCATTCTCCACTAGTGTATGCAGAAGAGCAGACAGCTGCAGAGCTACAAGGCTCAGCATACTCCATCCAATAGTGTATGCAGGAGAGCAGACAGCAGCTGCAGAACTACTAGGCTCAGCATGCTCCATCCAGGACTGTATGCTTGAGGGAGAGTCAGGGGGAGCAGACCTACAAGGCTCAGCATCCTCCATCCAATAGTGTATGCAGGAGAGCAGACAGCAGCTGTCGAACTACAAGGCTCAGCATCCTCCTTCCAGGACTGTATGCAGGATTTCTTTGCCCCCCCCAAACAAAAAAAATGACGTGGGCTTCGCCATATTTTTGTATGCTAGCCGGGTACAGCAGGCAGGTACGGGCTGCCCCCAACCCCCAGCTGCCTATTTGTACCCGGCTGGGAACCAAAAATATAGGGAAGCCCTTTTTTTTTAAATTATCATGAAATAATTTAAAAAAAAAAATGACGTGAGCTTCGCCCAATTTTTAAGTCCAGCCGGGTACAACTAGGCAGCTGGGGATTGGAATCCACAGTGCAGGGTGCCCATGCTTTCTGGGCACCCCCGCTGTGAATTGCAGTCCCGCAGCCACCCCAGAAAATGGCGCTTTCATAGAAGCGCCATCTTCTGGCGCTGTATCCAACTCTTCCAGCTGCCCTGATGCCGGGTGGCTCGCCGGGTAATAATGGGGTTAGGGCTAGCTGTATAGCTGGCCCTAAGCCCGAAATTCATGGTGTCACGCCAATATTAGACATGGCCACCATGAATTTCTAGTAAAGATGAAAAAAAAAACACAACACACAGAAAAATATTTTTATTAGAAATAAAACACAACACAATTAGTGACTCCATCTTTATTGAAATAAAGAACCCCCCTCCGCAGTAATCCTGGGTCAAGGGTCCCGCGCCGTCCAATCCGGATCCAATATCATCTGATTCGGTTTGCTGGAAGGCAAAGCGATCAGATGATGTGTCAGGTTCTAGGGCCTGAAGCACATCACACATCAGCTGATTGTATAAATCGGCTTTTATACAATCAGCTGATGCATCGGTGCAAAGAAAAAAAAAAATACTCACTTATGTGCTGATTACCGGCAGCTCCTGCAGCGGAGTCTGATCCCGTCCGATCGCTGCAGCAGCTGCCGGTAATCGGGGATGAAGTCTCCTGACGCATCCGCTGATAGGTGAAGCCGGCCGGCCGCTGGCGTCAGCCCGAGACTTACGATCACCTGATGCGTCAGGTGACCGCATCAGGTGATCCATCGCCAGGTCCTGCATCTATCGTACTGCCCGGGGAGACTGCACACACCCGGAGCGGCGATACCGTGAGAGGAGATGGGAGCGGGCATGGCACCGGGAGGCTGCAGACAGGTGAGTATAACTTTTTTTTTTTTTTTACTGTTCACTTTTGTTTTCGCAGCCGCTTCTACCTCCCGCCCAGACATGGCGCCGCACGGCAGCATACATGCACAGGACCGGAGGTGGAAGCGGCGGTGACGGTACCGGGAGGCTTCACGCTTCTGTGTTTACTGACAGAAGGAATCCTCTTCCTGTACGCGTCACTTTACTACCCACCTCCTGCGTTTATAGCTGCGTTTTTGGTCTTAGAAACGCACCAAAACACACCAAAACGCAGCTATTTGCGTTTCACATTGCGTATTTCAACATCCCATTGCACTCAATGGATGAAAAGCGCAGTGAAAAACGCGGGAATAATTGACATGCTGCGTTTTTGTGGCACCACAAAAACGCATCTGAAAAAAAACGCTGTGTGCAGACAGCAAAAATGAAAACTCATAGACTTTGCTGGGGAAGCAAAGTCCTGCAGTTTTCTGAGCAAAAACGCACCCGAAAACTGCGCAAAAACGCACTGTGTGAACTTACCCTAACGCATGTTAACGCGGGTCCATTGCAAATGCATTGAAATTAAAACGCATTTGCACTGGATCCGCTCTTGCAACAGAAAAACGTTCAGGACGCATGTTAAAAAACTGTAGTGTGAACCCAACCTTTAAGATGAAGATCTTAATTGTGGGACTCTCCACTTCATCCTTTTTCATGAGAAGCTTCGGAGTCTAATCTGTGGCCAGAGACCCAGACAAACAAAGCAGACTACATCATTCAATAAGACATGGTGAGGCACGGATATATATATATATATATATATATATATATATCTATCTATATATATAATTGCCTTATTCTGTCTGTCTGTCTATCTATCTGTCTGTCTGTCTGTCATGCTCCAAAATTGTGTCCTTACGGTGACACAAAGCTGATTGGCCGCTGGGCTCGCCATGGCCCCGCCCCCCCACACGGATTGGCCGCTCGCCCAGGCTGCGCCCCCACACGGATTGGCCAGCCGCTCGCCCAGGCTCCGCCCCCCCCACAGATTGGCCTCTTGCCCCGGCACCCTGCAGGCATTGGCAATTCGGCCACGCCACGCCCCGCCCCCCTCACGCAATGCACGTTAGCTCTGGCCCCACCCCCTCCCTCCTCCCGCGCATTTCTCGAACTGACACGGCTGTCACGGAGGTGAGTACGGTACTCCCTGCCCACCCCCCCCCCCTCCCCCCCCACCCCCGCCCCCGCTCGCACAGGACTGGTGTGGATACGTTGCTAACCATGCTCGCATGGTTACAAGCGCTGTCACGGAGGTGAGTACTGTACTCCCTCCCCCCCCCCTCCCCCCCCCCGGCCCCCGCTCGCACGGCAGTGGTGGGAGTGGTGTGGATACGTTGGTATCAAGCCCATCAAGGTCCTGCTGCGCCAGAAGATCCACACGCACACACACAAACATACACACACATCAGATCACACTCACACTCACTCTTACACACACCTCACACACACCTCACACACACCTCACATCGCATCCACATACTCACAACATCCTGGGATATCGCTTGCTTCTCGGCGGCGAAAATGTGCTGTTGTGATCTTCCAGGACCTGACGGAGGATCACATGGCCAGAAGCATGTGATATCCCCGGATGTTGTGAGTATGAGCGCGTAAGTGCGATATCGTCAGTGTCTGTGTGTGTGAGTGGATGCGATCGGGTGTGTGTGAGTGGATGCGATCGGGTGTGTGTGAGTGGATGCGATCGGGTGTGTGTGAGTGGATGCGATCGGGTGTGTGTGAGTGTATGCGATCGGGTGTGTGTGAGTGGATGCGATCGGGTGTGTGTGAGTGGATGCGATCGGGTGTGTGTGTGAGTGGATGCGATCGGGTGTGTGTGTGAGTGGATGCGATCGGGTGTGTGTGTGAGTGGATGCGATCGGGTGTGTGAGTGTCGGCAGAGGACCAGGCCGTGCTGGAGGAGGCTGGGAACAGAGAGGCTGATCATGGGGAAGAGGGGAATGCTGATGCTGAAGGAGGCTGGGATGGGAAGGCTGGGAGGAAGGAGGCTGGGACGAGAGAGGCTGATCCTCAGGAAGGCTGAGGAGGGGAGGCTGATGCTGAGGGAGGCTGGAAGGAGAGAGGCTGAGCAAACGTGCTCCATCCGCCATACTGCGCACTCCCCATCGTGCTGCATCCCCCATGCTGCGCACTCCCAAACGTGGTCCATCCGCCATGCTGCGCACTCCCAAACGTGGTCCATCCGCCATGCTGCGCACTCCCAAACGTGCTCCATCCGCCATGCTGCGCACTCCCAAACGTGCTCCATCCGCCATACTGCGCACTGGAGCACGTTTGGGAGTGCGCAGCATGGCGGATGGAGCACGTTTGAGAATGCGCAGCATGGCGGATGGAGCACGTTTGGGAGTGCGCAGCATGGCGGATGGAGCACGTTTGGGAGTGCGCAGCATGCCGGATGGTGCACGATCGGGAGTGCGCAGTATGGCGGATGGAGCACGTTTGGGAGTGCGCAGCATGGCGGATGGAGCACGTTTGGGAGTGCGCAGCATGGCGGATGGAGCACGTTTAGGAGTGCGCAGCATGGCGGATGGAGCACGTTTGCAAGTGCGCAGCATGGCGGGTGGAGCACGATGGGAGGTGCACACCTCCCCCCAACACACACACACACGCGCACTGCACAACACACACACACTAGGAATCACAAACAACGCCCTACACAGACACCCACACAGACAACGCTGCACACACAAATATACGCACATACTGCACAACACACACATTGCTCAAAACATACCTCCCCCCAAAACACACCACACCCACACAAACCGCACAACACACACACACACACACAACGCTACAGACACACAGCGCTCCACAAACAACGCAACACACGCAACACACATACAACACCGCTCTCACCCCCCGCGACACTCAGAACATGTACAGCGCCCTACACAAACACTTGGTAACTACACACAACAACATCTATATATATATATAACAAAAATCATACATGAACTACACAATACGTAAATTCTAGAATACCCGATGCGTAGAATCGGGCCACCTTCTAGTGTATATATATATATATATAATATATATATATATATGTGTGTGTGTGTGTGCATGTATGTGTATATGTATGTATGTATGTATGTATGTATGAATATATGTATATGTGTGTGTGTGTGTGTATGTATGTGTATATATATATATATATATTGTGAGACTGTGACCGGGGTTATCTATGACGGCCGGTATGTCTCGCCCCGGTTGTGCTCACTCCATGATAGAAAGTAAATCCACTCCAGGGTTAAATGGAAACAGGAACGAGGGCAGGTGTGCCGGGTGTGAGGGAGTGAACAGAACTCCCTGAGTTCTCTGCCGGAGAGGCACATGTATATTGTTGTGGACTTTTGTTTGGACATTAAAACCGTGTGCTGTGAACCTTAATGCCTGGATCCCGTGTCTTCTGCTGCGCAGCCGACCGTGCTACCTCACATATGGTGGAGAATCGGCGGGCATGACAGCCGGTGAGGTGTAGCATCCATCCCTGGTGACCCAGTAGCACATGTCCTGGATTCGAGCGGCTATTCTACAGCCCAAACCCGGTGACGCCATGGAGGACATACTAAAGCAGCAACAACAGACTAATGCACAGCTACAAGAGGCTAATGCACAGCAGCAACAGACCAATGCACACCTGCTCCGGGCGTTGGAACGTCAGCAGCAATCCTTGCAAATGCAGGAAAAAAGGCACCAAGAACAGATGGTTCTCCTGGCCAAGTCGATCCGTGCCGGACCGGCAGCAACAACCCCGGGGCCGGGTGACGACGGCAGCGTCTGGAAAGCGGTGAGACAAGCGTTGCAAAAGATGACCCCGGGGGATGATGTGGAAGCGTTCCTGGCGGTGTTTGAGCGGGTGGCCGAGCGGGAAAAGCTGCCGACCCCCCAGTGGGCTGAGGTATTGTCGCCCTATCTGACGGGGGAACCCCAAAAAGCGTACCTGGACCTCTGTACCGAGGACGCCATTGACTATGTGACCCTGAAAGCCGAAATACTGGCTCGGTTGGGGGTGAATACCTATGTACGGGCTCAGCGGGTAAATCAGTGGTTCTATGAGGAAGCCAAACCCGTACGCTCCCAGGCCTATGACTTGTTGCATCTTGTAAAAAAGTGGTTGCAGCCTGACACTCTGAGCCCGGCGCAAATGGTGGAAAGGGTAGTAGTGGTTCGTTTTGTGCGCACTTTACCCGTCACCGTTCAACGGTGGGTAGGACAGGGTGACCCGAGTACCCTGGACCAATTAGTGTCCCTGGTAGAGCGGCATGTGGCTACGCAGGACTTGATACGGGACACTGAGACTTTGCGTACCGCCCGTCAGTCCGGCCCCTCCAAGCCTAGGGCCAAGGACCCACCGCTGACAACGGTGCAGGAGTCCCCTACCGTCCCGTCTGAGGCCGCGCCCACCATTCCTGAGGTCCGGAAGGTTCTGTACCCTAAACGACAACCCGTCAAGGGGGTTTCCGTCCCCATTAGATGTTGGCGGTGCCAGCGGGTGGGACATATGGAAGCCCAGTGTCCACTCACCACGGAGCCCATGGATTGTGGGGTTACCCGGCGGGGTTCAATGTATGCTCAGGTGGTGTGTACCGCTGACCTGGTCTCCCCAGAGACTGAGCCCCACTTGTGCCAAATACAGGTGAATGGATGTCCGGTTACAGGATTGTTGGATTCCGGAAGCTTAGTGACCCTGGTGCGATCCACCTTGAGGGCTAAAGTAAAGGACACAGGACGTACCGTGGGGGTGGTTTGCATACATGGGGACCGCCGAGACTATCCCACGGGGATTGTCACCATCACAGCACCTTGCGGTCAGGTGCAACATGAGGTGGGACTTCATAACACTCTTCCCTATGACGTGATCCTAGGAAGGGATCTGCCCTATTTTTGGACTTTATGGAAGGGACCCCCTAAGTCTCCTCAGATATTGGTCAGTCCGGGACCTGAGCCCTACAATCCTGAATCCGGGACACCTGCCGTAGGGGTCCCCATGATAGGGACAGAATGTGAACCCGATAGGTCGCCCCTAGAGGTATTGGCAGGAGAGGCTGAGACGGTCGAACCCATCCCGGAGTTGGAGGCGTCCCCGGATACGTTTGGGACAGCCCAACTCCAGGACCCTACATTAATACATGCCCGGAGTCGGGTGACAGTAATTGACGGGGTGGCACAGCTGCCCGGTGCCCAGGTAAGGTACCCCCATTTCGCTCTTAAGCAGGATTTACTCTACCGGGTAGATGAAATACGGGGCGTGGGGGTAGAACAGTTGGTGGTGCCCAAGCCGCATCGCCGGCGGGTCCTCGACTTGGCTCATAAACACCTGATGAGTGGCCACCTAGGGGTCAAGAAAACGCAGTAGCGAATATTGCAAAGGTTCTATTGGCCCGGGGTCTTTGGAGAGGTAAAACGGTTCTGCGAAACCTGCCCGGAGTGTCAGCTTACCGCACCCCTGACCCATTTTCGCAGTCCGTTGGTACCGTTACCCATTATAGAAGTCCCTTTTGAACGGATAGAGATGGATCTGGTGGGGCCCCTCGTAAAGTCCGCTCGAGGGCACCAACACATCCTAGTGATCGTTGACTATGCCACCCGGTATCCCGAGGCGATACCTCTCAGACATACTGCAGCAAAGCTTATAGCTCGGGAGTTGTTTGCTGTGTTCTGCCGGGTGGGGTTGCCCAAGGAGATCCTTACGGATCAGGGGACCCCATTCATGTCTAAAGTGACCAAAGAGCTATGCCGGCTACTCCAGATCAAGCAGTTGCGTACGTCTGTGTATCATCCTCAAACGGACGGTTTAGTCGAGCGTTTCAATAAAACCCTGAAAACCATGCTCAAAAGGGTGATTTCAAAAGACGGGAAAGACTGGGATATGATGCTTCCCTATTTGATGTTTGCCATCCGTGAGGTGCCACAGGCATCCACGGGGTTTTCGCCTTTTGAATTGTTATACGGGCGACATCCCCGGGGATTGTTGGACCTGGCAAAGGAAACATGGGAGCAAGAGCCCACCCCCCATAAAAGTGTGATTGAACACATTTTGGGTATGCAGAACCGCATAAGCGCGGTCATGCCAATTGTGAAGGAGCATTTACAGGAGGCTCAGGCTGCGCAAAGCGGCCGCTACAATAGACAAGCCACCGTGCGGACCTTTAAACCCGGGGATCGGGTGTTGGTATTAATCCCCACGGCGGAGAGTAAATTCCTGGCTCAGTGGCAAGGCCCCTACGAGATAAAGGAAAGAGTAGGGGTGGTTAACTATAAAGTATTGCAGCCCGGTAGGCGGAAACCTGAACAAATATACCATGTCAACCTATTAAAACCTTGGCAGGAACGGGAAAGCCTGATGGCTGTTTTTTCCCCATCTCCCTCCTCTTCGGGTCGTTCACCTCCGGCTCCAGCGACCTCCGGAGAGGATGAACCGGAAGTAAGGATTGGAGAAGCCCTCACCAAGACTCGGAGGCGAGAGGCCAGACGGTTGGTTCAGCAGAACCCCGATGTCTTCTCCGAGCTGCCCGGTAGGACCAGTCTGATACGACATGATATTGTCACCGAGCCCCACCTGAAGGTACGCCTGAAGTCATACCGGGTACCGGAGGCTCGACGACAAGCCAGATCGGAGGAAGTAAAGACAATGTTACGCCTGGGGGTCATCGAAAAATCCCGGAGTGAATGGGCTAGTCCGATTGTCCTAATACCAAAACCCGATGGCTCCTTAAGGTTCTGCAATGACTTTAGGAGATTTAACGAAATATCCAAGTTCGATCTCTACCCCATGCCCCGGGTGGATGAGCTGATTGATAGGCTGGGACAGGCGCGATATTTTACCACGCTCGACCTGACCAAGGGGTACTGGCAGGTGCCACTGACTGAGTCCGCCAAGGAGAAAACCGCTTTTGTTACGCCGGAGGGTCTCTTCCACTATGTTGTCTTGCCTTTGGGATTACATGGCGCTCCGGCCACGTTCCAGAGGTTGATGGACTTAGTGCTGGAACCCCACCAGGCGTATGCATCAGCGTACCTTGATGACATCATTATTTACAGCTCCTATTGGCAGACCCACTTGGAACAGGTACAAGCGGTGGTGGACGCGCTTCGAACAGCCGGATTGACAGCCAATCCCAAGAAATGTGCATTGGGACTCACGGAAGCCCGCTACTTGGGCTACGTGATAGGCCAAGGAGTGATTAAGCCCCAAATTAACAAGGTTGAGGCGATCCAGAAGTGGCCTAGACCCCTGACCACGAAGCAGGTTAGGGCCTTCCTGGGTATCGTGGGGTACTACAGGAGGTTTGTAAAGGATTTTGCGGGACTATCAGCCCCCTTGACGGACCTTCTCAAAGGCAAGAAGTCCGTCGCGGTGCGCTGGACTCCGCAGGCCGAGGACTCCTTCCGGGCCCTGAAAGGGGTCCTGTGCGGACAGCCCGTTCTTGTAAACCCTGATTTCCGGAAGGAGTTAATAGTACAGACTGACGCCTCGGAGGTCGGCCTGGGGGCAGTGCTGTCTCAGGTAGTTCAGGGGGAGGAACACCCCGTCACCTTCTTAAGTAGGAAGCTCACCCCTCCCGAGCGGAATTATAGCGTAGTGGAGGAGTGCCTGGCGATCAAGTGGGCCTTGGAGTCCCTACGCTATTACCTGCTGGGACGGCAGTTTCGCTTGGTGACGGATCACTCTCCACTGGTCTGGATGAGGTCCGCCAAGGAACGGAATGCCCGGGTTACCCGGTGGTTCCTTTCTCTGCAGAACTTCCGGTTTACGGTTGAACATAGGGCCGGTGGGTTGCAGGGCAACGCCGATGCCTTGTCCCGCGGCTCGTGTTTGATGGCGGGAGTTCAACCCCGCACGATTGAACTGAGGGGGGGGGGTATGTGAGACTGTGACCGGGGTTATCTATGACGGCCGGTATGTCTCGCCCCGGTTGTGCTCACTCCATGATAGAAAGTAAATCCACTCCAGGGTTAATACTGTTTCCCTACAGGCTGAAGGAAGGGTTAAATGGAAACAGGAACGAGGGCAGGTTTGCCGGGTGTGAGGGAGTGAACAGAACTCCCTGAGTTCTCTGCCGGAGAGGCACATGTATATTGTTGTGGACTTTTGTTTGGACATTAAAACCGTGTGCTGTGAACCTTAATGCCTGGATCCCGTGTCTTCTGCTGCGCAGCTGACCATGCTACCTCACAAATATATATATATATATATATATATATAATGTCTGTCTGTCTTGCTCCAAAATTGTGACATTGTGTCCTTACAGTGACAACCGTCGGATTGGCCGCTGGGCTCCGTCTGGCCCCACCCCCCACACGGATTGGCGCCCCTGCATGAAATGGCCGTTTGGCTAGGCCACGCCCCCGCACGCGATGCCCGCTAGGCCACGCCCCCCGCACACGTTGGGCACCTGTACACCTCCCCCAAGGACGACAACTCCCATTATACTCCTCTTTCCCCAGGACTACTCCTCCCATTATACTCCTCCTATTATAATCCTCCTATTATACTCGTCTCTGAGGGGTTCGCAGCATGGGGGATGGAGTACGATGGGGGGGTGCAGCATGGGGGGGTGGACCACAATGGGGATTGCCCAGAATGGGGGGGATGAAACACGATGGGGGGTTCGCAGCATGGTGGATGGAGCACGATGCGGGGCGCAGCATTGGGGATGGAGCACGATGGGGGGTGCAGCATTGGGGATGGAGCACGATGGCGGGTGCGCAGCATGGGGGATGGAGCATGATGGCGGGTGCGCAGCATGGGGGATGGAGCACGATAGGGATGCGCAGCATGGGGGAAGGAGCACGATGGGAGGTGTGCAGCATGGGGGATGGAGCACGATGGGGGGTGCACACCTCCCCCCCTAAACACACACACACACACCGCCACACACGCACCGCACAACACACCACACACACACTGGGAATCACAAACACCCCCCTACACAGACACCCACACACACATTTATCCACTCAGTTTCCTGCCTATAACTGAATAGGATAACTGAAGTGAGCACTAATATATATATATATGAGTGCAAGCCAAAAATACATACTATATATAAGAATAAGGCTGCACATCAAACTTAGATAATGGTATAATGCCTCAAGCATATGGAAAAATATTGGAATATACAATGAAAAATGCTACTTGCTAATTTGAACATGTGAATAATGAATTGCATACCTGCTATGAATATTAGGAAAAAGGAGATATTTAGCAATCGCATTGATCAATGCAACTGCAACTGAGCCCCAAAACCTCGTCAAGGTATATCTCTATATTGGGGTCCCTAGCTCTGTGACCCTAACTGTGTGTCATCTCATTGCAATTAAAAACTGCTATGGGTGGAGAGGGGTAACTAAGGACTTTCTTATATAGGAGATGGAAAAAACATGGCCGAAAGGGGCGGAGCTGTGTTCACATTCAGAAAAAAAACTACATATAACTGTGCGTGTGCAGCATGGGGGATGGAGCACGATGGGGGGTGCACACCTCCCCCCCTAAACACACACACACACACACACACACACACACACACACACACACACACACCGCCACACACGCACCGCACAACACACCTCACACACACTGGGAATCACAAACACCCCCCTACACAGACACCCACACACACATTTATCCACTCAGTTTCCTCCCTATAACTGGCTGTCCATGTTCAGACTTCATGTACAACGTGTCAGGATCCATGGTAGAAATCTAAGGGCGCTTTGCCACCTGCGATTTTCTTGTGTGAGTGCGATCCGATGCAAAATAAGATTACACTCGCACAAGTGTTAATCAGTGATGCAGTTTCCTCTGTCCCATTTTTTTCTCCACACGAATCGGGCTCTCGGTGCAATCGCAGCATGCTGCGTTTTGCACCGAGTCTCAGCTCTCGCACCCTCATGCACGCCTATGGGAGTGAGAAAAATCGCACTACGGATAACATACGCATGTCATACAGATGGTATACGCATGTCACACGGATCTTTGGTGTTAAAAAATCTACAGACTTGCATACTACTCACATGGCACTCGTATGACACTCACATGTCATATAGATGCTAGGTGAGAAATAAACGTACATCATACTGCATGACACTCACCCCACTTTACTGGGCGAGTATTGCGGTGATTTTTTAATCGCAGATGGAAAAGCGCCCTAAGAGAAGATCTGAGAGGCAGCCATAATTGAAATCCGTACTCAGAGCAAGGTATTCCTGATAATCAACCCAACACAGATAGAGGGAGTAAGCCAAAGCAGTCTTGAAGTCAGGTACCTTGTAGGGAGAAGGCTGAGATTCTTTCCAGGTCAATGGACTTTCCTGCCAGCCAGCTGATGGGCAATAGACATGGTTGGTCAGGGTCTCAGACTATTTTTTTTTTTTTTTTTTGTTCCTTCATTCCTTTCCTCCCAGAAGGGTTATAAAAACAAGAGATGGGCAAAAGAAACCAACTATATTCGAGGAATAATAGTTTTGTTAGAAATTAGGTTCTGGTCAGAGACTTGAAGCAGGAAACAGACAGGGATTTTGCAGCAATCTTTTCCTAGTCCAAAAACCAGGCAGTATCTTTACATCAAATCTAATTGCCCTAGAATTAAATCTAAAACCTCTATAAAATAAATTTTTCTTTTTAAGATGGGGGTGCTAAAATATATCTTAAAGTAACTGTATCCATACCCCTTCTTCTTAATGTCTGGGATAGACCTAAAGGTCACGTATTATCATTTCTAGAGATGAGTGAACCTGAACTGTAAATTTCAGGGTTTGTACCTGCTGTAACATGGACTTCTTATGGAAAACCGTATCAGAATTTGGTTGCTGAATAAAGTAAAGCAGACCGCTGTGGTCTGGTATTATCAGGCTGGGAAGGCCCATGGTTATTTGTTCCGAGCCTAAAAACAGCAGCCCGCAGTCGCCTCAGAAGTGGCGCATTTATTAGATGTGCCATTTATGGTTCTTTGTCTTGCACTTACTGATTGCCCTGGTGGGGTGGCAATTGTGGTAATATTTTTTGGGTTGTTGTCAGCTGTGAATTGAAAACTGGCATCAAACCCAGGGCTTGGTAATGGAGGGGTGGCTATTAGACATCCACATTACTAACACAGTTTAATGAAGAATCTTTAAAAACAAAAGTTTACATTATCCAGGTACATATGTAAACCATCTCCAGGTCTCCTCCCTTTCACACCAGCATGGGCATAGGCGGACAGGATTCTGGGAGATCGTGTATATCAGGCTGTTAAAATATGATTCACAACCTTCCAGAGTTTTGTACAGGAAGGTTGCAGGGTGACTGCGGTGTCCTGCTATGCTCTCAACCGTCCCAGTGTATATCAGCTTGGCAGAGTACCTTGTATGCTTATGCCTTGGTGATCTGTTCACAACCAGCAGGGATGGCCTGACACCAACCATTCACAGCTCCCAGCACCCCTCTCCCGTAGGCCTCTAGGATCCAGAGTGTGGTTCTGCAGTAGCAGCTGCCCCCCCCCCCCCCCCCGTGCTGTAGTCAGCGCCACCGTACGATGGAGCTACAGACCTCAGGTACCAGGAGTGCTGACTGGTCAGGGTCCTTCGTGCACCGCCTCCAGGGAGAAGCAGGAGAAGGCACCGCTCCTCTGTGGATTCAGGGGTCCAGTTCCAGGACACTCTCCCCGCCCCCGACCTCTTCCCTTTCAGCCGTGCGCTTTTACTTTCTGGGAGAACCGATGCAGACATCCGGAAGGTGAGTGTTCAGGGAGCTTCCTGCGCTGAGCAATCTGGTCACAGGATCAGCACTGCGTTCCGGCGGCCATTTTGAGGCCTTCAGGTTAGAGCTCCATCCGGTGTTGTCCGTCCTCCTGCGCTACTATGCCGGCACGAATGCCGCAGGGAGAAGACTCTAGTCACTGCATAGAGTATTAGCTATACCGGTGGCTGTTTTAGGCTGCGGGGCATTGTCTCTCCATGCAGGAAACCCCCGAGAGCAGCAGAGGTTTTAACGTCCCCATCTGTTCAGCACCATTGCCAGGCCACGCCCCCGGTAGTGAATATTTTGAACTTTTAGGTGCCTCACAGAATTTTATAATATTTGGAAAGGAATAAGTTTGAGTTTTTATTGCTAACAATTTGGGATACATAAAATCTGTTATTGCTTTCACTGTAAGGTCACACAAGCATATGAATTAGACGAGTGTAATGTGAGAAAATCTTGCATTACATTCTGACCAAAGTTATTTAATTTTTTTTTTCTCAAAAAAATTGCAGCATGCTGCGATTGGCCGCTTATCTTGGCTCACGAGCACCAATTTAAGTGTATGAATGTGTGTGAAACCTCACACTGCATTCTGATGTCATTTGAGTGCTGTCCAATATAGGCACTGACAGACAATGGAGGAGATGGAAAGATTAATCTTTCTCCTCACTTGTCCTCCGATTCTCACATGGGAGAGAATCTGAGCACAGTAGAATGACTCTCGGCTCACATTCGCAGCGGAGTTTGAGCCAAGTATCATTAGCATATGGCATCCGATGCTATACTCTCGTCTGACCCCCGACTTAAGGCTGTGATCACATTCTTGTGTTTTGACGCTGAGCACTTATGTTGGGGTTTCAGTGTAAATTCCACAAAAATGCTATTCAGTCAAAACCTCAACGGAACCACTCTTGGGCAGATGGAGACATTTTGGACTACGTTTGACATCTGTTCCAGTGGTATTCATCTTTCCTTTCTCGCCTTTTCATTGGGGGACACAGACAGTGGGTATTATGGTGTCTCCAGGGAGGCGTGACACTAGATTGAAAAAATGTTAGCTCCTCCTCCCACAGCATATACCCTAGCTAGGCAGGAAACTAGCCCAGTTTTTTCTAGTGTCAGCAGTGGGGCTGACATGTCTGGCCTTGCCCTACCAGGTGCCTCAGGCCAGCTTATTTTGTTTTTATTTTTTATTTTGTTTTTTCTTATTCATTCTATTTTTGATTGGGGCAATACCAGGGTGCCCTGCCACCCTCGTTTCCCCCGCGTGCGGGCAGAGGAAACCTGGCGTGCACAAGCAGTCAGTCTTCCCTCGCACCCAAGAGGTCGTGTCTGCGTACCCCTCCAGGCTCCCTGGAAGCACCTCACACCAAGGTAGCTCCAGAGGGCTAAGCAGACCCGAGGGCCTGCTTCAGCCTTGAGCCGAAGATGCATCCCTGAGATCCCCGCATCCATCACCGACGCGTCTTCAGACGGAGCCAGGAGCAGGTAGGGAGACGACGAGTCATCTGTCCCCTGCATCCAAACCGCCGCCTGGAAAGGCGCCGGTGTGGTGATGCAGGCCGTGATCCCGGGGAGCATCATTAATTTATCCCCCGGCTTCGGCCTGCAACGCCCCCTCTCACTGCTCTGGAAGCCGCTCCCTCACTCAGGAGCAGCTCCTTTCCGATTGGCCGTCACGCTTAGTCCCAGCTTTGAGACCAATCAGTCTCCGGGGGCCGTCTCTCTCCTCCAGGCTGCCAGGAACACTGGACGCCATTTTCCACATGGGAAGCAGACACTGGTGAGATCGCCTCCTTGGCTGTGCACTTCTGCAGCACTATATACCGCTCTGCTCAGCGGTATATCGCTGTCTCTCTAGCGGCGTGCGCCTGCTGGCTAGCTGTGTATATCAGGTGTTAGCGGTATATACTGGCTCTGCCGGCAGGTATATGCCGACTGTTTGACAGTATATGCCATTTTGCTTTCGGTATATACCGGCTTTGCATAGCAGTCACTTTATAATACTGCTAGTGGCTCCTCACTCATACTAACAGTGGCATATCCTTATATAGGGCTGTAGGACTCTGTTGCTGACATGCGTAACCGCAAGGGTGATAAAGCTTCCCAGGCGTCCTCTACGGACCTGTACTATGCTTGTACCACCTGTGGACGCTCGTTCTCTAATGGCCGAAGCTATCCACTATGCCGGGGCTGCGATGCCCCTACTACCGTGTCACAACAGACCCAGTTGCCGGACCAGAAGGCCGCGCAGGTTTTGGATTCTGCCCCGGCCACCGGCCAGGCCGCACCCCCGTCTGATGACCTTCCTGCATGGGCTCTTCTAATGTCTAAAAGGATAATGACCTTGTCACTCAGATATCCCAAACCTCAGGCAGCCTTCTCCCGGCTCAGCTCATTCAGAGGAGCGCGCCTGCTTCGTCTAGTCCTTCTTCCCCAGAGCGTAAAAAGGCTGCTTCCAAGAGGCGCCATTGCGATCTCTACGCCTCTTCCGACTCGAACGATGGTCAGTCTGACCCGGGCTCTGTGACTTTTAGTAGTCACGATTCCAAAGACTCTGAGTCTGATTTCAGATGTCCCTTCCGAGTCTAGGCATATAGAAGACACACTAATTTCGGCTGTCAATCACTCTTTGTCGATTTCTGATCAGCCTCCGGACCCGACTTCTCAGTCTGCAATCAAGCGGGCCAAGAAGCCTCCCAAGTCCTTTGCCCAGGATCCGGTTTTTCGTCAAATCGTATCTAAACGGTGGGATCACCCTGATAGAAGGTTTAATAAAAAACCTTTCACTTCATTCGATTATCCTTTTCCATCTGAAATGGTTAAGACCTGGTCAGTACCACCCGTTGTGGACCTGCCAGTATCCAGGCTGGCTAAACACACGGTTATGTCCGTTTCAGACAGCGCGTCTCTCAAGGACTCGTCCGACTGCGCAGTTGATGCGGCGGTCAAGTCTATTTTCCAGGCTTCAGGCTCCTCTCTTCGCCCCCTGTTTGCCTTGACATGGGTCGCGAGAGCTATGGGTGTGAGGAGTAAGAGCCTACGCAGGATGCTTCGCTCTTGTAATATTCCTCTGGAGGCTTTTGAGATCCTTGATTTGATCTCCCTAGTCTCTAATTATTTTCTTCATGGCTCCCTAGATGCAGCTAGTTTGTCAGCCCTAACTGCAGCCAATGCTGTTTTTGCCCGCAGAGTCCTGTGGCTAAAGATATGGAACGCGGACAGTGCCTCCAAGAAATCCATGTCCACACTCCCCTTCCATGGTCTTCGCCTGTTTGGAAAATCCCTGGACAAACTCATATCTGAGACGACTGGTGGAAAAAGTACCATTCTACCACAAAAGCGGCCTGTATCCAGGAATTTTAAAAAATCTTCTTGGCGCAGGCAGTCCTTTTCGGCCCGTCTCCCAAAAACCTTCAGTACAAGGATTGTCCCAACGCTCAGATCGAGGGTCTGGCCCCTCAAAGGGCTCTTCTTGGCGTTCCCACTCCAAACAACCTAAACCTAAGGGACCTCGCCCTGCACAGGCCCTCTCAGCATGACGCCAGGTATCCCTCAGATCCGACTCCTGTTGGAGGGCGGCTTCTGCTTTTTCGGGATATCTGACTAGACCACACTCACGATGCTTGGGTTCGAGAAATCGTCACCTCAGGTTACAAGATTGATTTCCATTCCCTGCCGGCCAGCAGGTTTCTGCGTTCTCGTCTCCCAAAGTCCGAAACGCAAAGCCAGGCCTTATTTCAGGCCATAGCCTCGTTACAAAAAGCAAACGTTATTCCAGTGCCCCTGGAACAGCGCGGCAAAGGTTTCTATTCAAACCTTTTTGTCATTCCCAAAAAAGATGGCTCTGTCTGACCTATCCTGGATCTCAAAAGACTGAACAGATCCGTAAGCATTCGGATCTTCCGAATGGAGTCATTGAGAGCAGTACTAGCCACCATGGAACCGGAAGAATTCCTGGCCTCCATAGATGTTCAAGATGCTTATTTACACATTCCCATATGTGTATCCCATCAACGATTCCTTCGTTTTGCCGTAGGACACCGTCATTACCAATTCAGGGCCCTCCCCTTTGGACTGGCCACTGCGCCTCGGGTCTTCACAAAGGTCATGGCGGCCGTCATGTCCATTTTGCACCCCAGAGATGTTCTGGTCGTTCCCTATTTGGACAACCTACTTGTCAAGGGGAGCTCTCCTCAGTTTGCTCAGAAAGCATGCAGATATGCTTAGACAAGGCTAGGGTGGCTTATCAACTTCAACAAGTCATCCCTCATTCCTCGTCAGCGCATCACCTTTTTAGGTATGCTGATAGACACGGCTCAGTCCCGGGTTTTTCTTCCAGAAGACAAGAGGTCTTCCCTGATCCGGGCCGCTCAATCCCTCCACTCCCGCCGTCACACATCACTTCGGAATGGGATGAGAGTGTTAGGCAAGATGGTGGCAGTCATGTAAGCCATGTCCTTTGCCCAATTCCATCTGCGCCCTCTACAACTGGATCTTTTATCCTTCTGGGACAAGAATCCAGCTTCTCTAGACCGGTCAGTCCGCTTATCTCGGACTGTGCTCTACTCCCTCGTCTGGTGAACTCAAGCCTCATCCCTATCTCAAGGGAAGTCCTTCCGTCCTGTCCACTGGCAAGTTGTCACGACAGATGCCAGCCTTATAGGCTGGGGAGCGGTGTTTCTCCACCACACTGTTCACGGACGCTGGTCTCCCTCCGAACGCTCCCTTCACATCAACGTTCTAGAGATCAGAGCCATATTTTTGCCCTTCAGAACTTTCAGCCCTTGATATTGGGTCTCCATGTTCGGATCCACTCAGACAATGTCACGGCTGTGGCTTACATCAACCGTCAGGGAGGAACTCGCAGCAAGGCAGCAATGAAAGAAGTATCCAGGATTCTTCTTTGGGCAGAGAGACACATTCCCATTATTTCAGCTGTCCATATTTCGGGAGTAGACAACTGGGCCGCAGACTTTCTCAGCAGACAGGGTCTAGCGGCAGGGAAATGGTCCCTCTACGACGAAGTGTTCCATCAGATCACTCTTTGTTGGGGACTCCCAGATGTGGACCTCATTGCGTCTCGGATGAACGCCAAGGTACATCCCTTCATATCCCGGTCGAGAGACCCGCTAGCGCTCGGCTCCGACGCTCTAGTGTTCCCGTGGTCGCAGTTTCGCCTACCCTAAATCTTCCCTCAGTTTCCTCTCATTCCGAGAGTAATCAAGAAAATCAAGGCGGAGGGAATTCCCGTGATCCTCGTGGCCCCGGACTGGTCCAGGAGAGCCTGGTACCCAGAGCTTCTCCAACTTTTCAGCGACACTCCCTGGTGGCTCCCCGACCGCCCTGATCTTCTGTTGCAAGGTCTAATATTCCACCAGAATACAGCACAGCTGCATTTGACGGCGTGGCGCTTGAATCCTTGATTCTAGCCAAGTCAGGTCTTTCTTCTAAGGTAGTTCATACCATGCTTAATTGCTTAATGCTCGGAAGCCCTCCTCCGCCAGTATCTATCACAGGACCTGGAAGACCTATCTTTCCTGGTGTGACCGTCATCACCGGTCGCCCCTTGGTTTTTCAATCCCTGATGTGCTTGCCTTTCTGCAAGACTGTCTGGACTCGGGACTAGCCCTCAGTACCCTTAAAGGTCAAGTTTCTGCCTTGTCAATTTTTTTCAGAAGCAGCTGGCTTCTCGCCCTCAGGCAGGTCCGTACCTTTCTTCAAGGGGTAGCGCATTTGGTCCCTCCTTATCGCCACCCCTTAGATCCCTGGGATCTGAATCTGGTTCTCGGAGCTCTTCAGCTTCCTCCTTTCGAACCTTTAAGAGAAATCTCTCTTCAACGTCTCTCTTGGAAGGTTGCCTTTTTAGTCGCCATTACCTCTATCAGACGAGTGTCCGAACTGGCGGCCCTTTCCTGTCGCTCACCTTACCTGATATTCCATCACGATAAGGTGGTCCTTCGCCTTCCCCCGCCTTTCTTCCGAAGGTCGTATCTTCTTTCCACTTCAACGAAGACATTGTGTTGCCGTCATTCTGTCCGGCCCTGGTCCACTCCTTTTGAAAAAGCCCTTCACACTCTAGATCTTGTTAGGGCCTATGCCTATGAAGTCCGATGCCTTCTTCGTCCTCTCAGAAGGACACAAAAAGGGCAACCAGGCTTCTAAATTTACGATTTCTCGATGGATCAGGACTGCCATCTGTGATGCATACAAAGCATGAGGTTCTGTTCTCTCTCAATCTGTGCGGGACCACTCTACGCGAGCAGTGGGTGCTTCCTGGGCTATCCGCCATCAGGCTTCGGCGGCCCAACTTTGCAAGGCCGCTACCTGGTCCAGTGTGCACATGTTTACAAAATTCTACAGAGTGCATACGCATGCCTCTGCGGATGCTGCTCTTGGAAGACAAGTTCTTCAGGCGGCAGTGGCCCATTTATAAGTGGCCACTGCTCGGTTTCTGGACAATGTTGATATGTGTTCACTGCAGTTGCAGTTGTTAGTCAGCTCTTAAGGCCCCGTCACACTAAGCAACATCGCTAGCAACATCGCTGCTAACGAACAACTTTTGTGACGTTGCTAGCGATGTTGCTGTGTGTGACATCCAGCAACAACCTGGCCCCTGCTGTGAGGTCGTTGGTTGTTGCTGAATGTCCTGGGCCATTTTTTAGTTGTTGCTGTCCTGCTGTGAAGCACAGATCGCTGTGTGTGACAGCGAGACAGCAACAACTAAATGTGCAGGCAGCAGGAGCCGGCTTCTGCAGAGGCTGGTAACCAATGTAAACATCGGGTAACCAAGAAGCCCTGTCCTTGGTTACCCGATATTTACCTTCGATACCAGACTCCGCCGCTCTCACTGCCTGTGCTGCCGGCTCCTGCTCTGTGCACATGTAGCTAGCTGCAGGACACATCGGGTTAATTAACCTGATGTGTGCTGTAAGTAGGAGAGCAGGGAACCAGCGCTAAGCAGTGTGCGCTGCTCCCTGCTCTGTGCACATGTAGCTGCAGCACACATCGGGTAATTATCCCCATGTGTGCTGTAAGTAGGAGAGCAGGGAGCCAGCGCTCAGTGTGCGCTGCTCCCTGCTCTGTGCACATTTAGCTGCAGCATACATCGGGTAATTAACCCGATGTGTGCTGTAGCTAGGAGAGCAAGGAGCCAGCGCTCAGTGTGCGCTGCTCCCTGCTCTCTGCACGTGTAGCTCCGTGCGGTGGTAACCAAGGTAAATATCGGGTTGGTTACCGATATTTACCTTAGTTACCAATCGCAGCATCTTCCACGCGGCGCTGGGGGCTGGTCACTGGTTGCTGGTGAGCTCACCAGCAACTCGTGTAGCCACGCTCCAGCGATCCCTGCCAGGTCAGGTTGCTGGTGGGATCGCTGGAGCGTCGCAGTGTGACAGCTCACCAGCAACCTCCTAGCAACTTACCAGCGATCCCTATCGTTGTTGGGATCGCTGGTAAGTTGCTTAGTGTGACGGTACCTTTAGTTTGATGTTATACACTGTTAATAGTTCAGTTCCCACCCAGGGACTGCTTTGGGACGTCCCACTGTCTGTGTCCCCCAATGAAAAGGCGAGAAAGGAAATGACATTTTTGTGTACTCACCGTAAAATGTTTTTCTTGGAGCCTTTCATTGGGGGACACAGCTCCCACCCTTGTTTTCGTTGTTCTTCTACTGCTTTTACACCAAACTGAGCTAGTTTCCTGCCTAGCTAGGGTATATGCTGTGGGAGGAGGAGCTAACACTTTTTCAATCTAGTGTCACGCCTCCCTGGAGACACCATACTACCCACTGTCTGTGTCCCCCAATGAAAGGCTCCAAGAAAGACATTTTACGGTGAGTACACAAAAATTTCATTTTTAGGCGCTCACTGAACTGTGTGGTCGACCGCTAAAAAGATGCCTTAAATCATGGACACCGCCGTGACAGGAACCAGACTGGAATCCAAAGTGGCTCAATCTGCCTCATTAGTGTGAGTGGTTTCATTGGGGGTTTTGACTGTATCGCGGATTTTGAGATTTAAACGGAAACCTTGACATAAGAGCTCAACGGAGAGCACAGAAGAAATATAACCTGAGCTCTTTTCCGATTTTTGGGAGGTAGAATGAACAAATAGCAGTACATGTTTATTTTTGTACACTCTGCTGTATAAGTGATAAGATTGGCTTTATTCTTTGGGTTGGTGTGCTTACATACCAGATTTATATACTGTTATTTTTTTGGATGTTTTGCTGCTATCAGTTAAAATGTTAGGTGTTTTTTTTGCCATATTGAGAGCTGTAACTTTTTTTTATTTATTTTTTTAAAGAGCTGTACAAAGGCTTATTTTTTGCACAGCTAGTTGGCGATACAATTTTGAGTTATACAACGTATTTTTTATTCCTTTTTCATTCCGATTTTTCAGACTCCGAATGAACAAAAAAAACAGCAATTCACTTTTTTTTTTTTTTGCGCAGTGGTTCAGTGAGTAAGATTACAGCGATGCCAGATTTATTTATATTTATATATACACCATTTTTTTCTGACTAGAAGACGCACCGGACCATAAGACGCACCCTGGTTTTAGAGGAGGAAAATTAAATTTTAAGCAGAAAGTGTGCTCATGACACAGTTATGGGGCGAAGATCTGTTGCTGACACTGTTATGGGGGTAATGTCCCCAAATGCTCTACTAAGGTACCCCAGCCTAGTAATGATCCTTCTGCCTTGCATATGATCCCCATCCTTGTACAGTTAGGTCCAGAAATATTTGGACAGTGACACAATTTTCGCGAGTTGGGCTCTGCATGCCACCACATTGGATTTGAAATGAAACCTCTACAACAGAATTCAAGTGCAGATTGTAACGTTTAATTTGAAGGTTTGAACAAAAATATCTGATAGAAATTGTAGGAATTGTACACATTTCTTTACAAACACTCCACATTTTAGGAGGTCAAAAGTAATTGGACAAATAAACCAAACCCAAACAAAATATTTTTATTTTCAATATTTTGTTGCGAATCCTTTGGAGGCAATCACTGCCTTAAGTCTGGAACCTATGGACATCACCAAACGCTGGGTTTCCTCCTTCTTAATGCTTTGCCAGGCCTTTACAGCCGCAGCCTTCAGGTCTTGCTTGTTTGTGGGTCTTTCCGTCTTAAGTCTGGATTTGAGCAAGTGAAATGCATGCTCAATTGGGTTAAGATCTGGTGATTGACTTGGCCATTGCAGAATGTTCCACTTTTTTGCACTCATGAACTCCTGGGTAGCTTTGGCTGTATGCTTGGGGTCATTGTCCATCTGTACTATGAAGCGCCGTCCGATCAACTTTGCGGCATTTGGCTGAATCTGGGCTGAAAGTATATCCCGGTACACTTCAGAATTCATCCGGCTACTCTTGTCTGCTGTTATGTCATCAATAAACACAAGTGACCCAGTGCCATTGAAAGCCATGCATGCCCATGCCATCACGTTGCCTCCACCATGTTTTACAGAGGATGTGGTGTGCCTTGGATCATGTGCCGTTCCCTTTCTTCTCCAAACTTTTTTCTTCCCATCATTCTGGTACAGGTTGATCTTTGTCTCATCTGTCCATAGAATACTTTTCCAGAACTGAGCTGGCTTCATGAGGTGTTTTTCAGCAAATTTAACTCTGGCCTGTCTATTTTTGGAATTGATGAATGGTTTGCATCTAGATGTGAACCCTTTGTATTTACTTTCATGGAGTCTTCTCTTTACTGTTGACTTAGAGACAGATACACCTACTTCACTGAGAGTGTTCTGGACTAATTGATGTTGTGAACGGGTTCTTCTTCACCAAAGAAAGTATGCGGCGATCATCCACCACTGTTGTCATCCGTGGACGCCCAGGCCTTTTTGAGTTCCCAAGCTCACCAGTCAATTCCTTTTTTCTCAGAATGTACCCGACTGTTGATTTTGCTACTCCAAGCATGTCTGCTATCTCTCTGATGGATTTTTTCTTTTTTTTCAGCCTCAGGATGTTCTGCTTCACCTCAATTGAGAGTTCCTTAGACCGCATGTTGTCTGGTCACAGCAACAGCTTCCAAATGCAAAACCCCACACCTGTAATCAACCCCAGACCTTTTAACTACTTCATTGATTACAGGTTAACGAGGGAGACGCCTTCAGAGTTAATTGCAGCCCTTAGAGTCCCTTGTCCAATTACTTTTGGTCCCTTTAAAAAGAGGAGGCTATGCATTACAGAGCTATGATTCCTAAACCCTTTCTCCGATTTGGATGTGAAAACTCTCATATTGCAGCTGGGAGTGTGCACTTTCAGCCCATATTATATAAATAATTGTATTTCTGAACATGTTTTTGTAAACAGCTAAAATAACAAAACTTGTCTCACTGTCCAAATATTTCTGGACCTAACTGTATATATGTCCCCCATCCTGCAGTATACCCCAATCCTGCAATATTCCCCCATATTTCTATATACCCCAATTCTGCTATATACCCCCATCCTGATAAATTCCCCTATCCTGGTATATGGCCTGCATCCTGTGGCACACAAAACAAATTAACGTTTATACTCACCTTTCCTCACTCCAGCAGTATTGCTCGTCCTCCTGTCCGTGTCAGCAGCAGCTCCGCTGACCTGTGTGGAGCCGGTCACCGTTCCCTGTCCTCCTGTCTGCCGGCCCGCTGATGTGTTTGGAGCCATGCATACAGCAATTAATTCAGCCCTGTGCTCACTGTTCTCTACACAGATCAGCGGGCGGGCAGACAGGAGGACATCGCGATGCTGCAGGGAACGGTGAGTATACCATACGTATTCACTGCCCCCCCGCGCTGCAGATGATGCGCGGGGGGCAGTGAATACAGCCGCACATGATCACTCCAGGCTGTAGTTGCCAGGGCCCATCATCCTGCCCACCTGTCAGCGCCGGCTTCAGCGCTGAGAGATAATGGGTGGGAAGGTGCATGCATATGAAATGAGCGGGCCCACGTGGTCACGGCAGGCGCTGCTGCAGCCTTCTCATGCCCCCGATGACCCGCTCCACCGCAGCACCCTCATTCCCCGCAGCCCTACATTCAGACTATAAGACGCACCCCCCACTTTCCCCCAACATTTTGGGGAAAAAAAGTGCATCTTATAGTCCGAAAAATACGATAGATAGATATTGTATAGAATGTATTTTCTCTTTTTGTTATTTTTGTGTTTTAAATAAATGATTTGCTACTTTTACACACTTAAAACAATATTTACAAAAATTTAGTTTTTTGAATCACTGTTGATAGCTGCACCGTTGTTTTTATTTAGTGTTTTTGCTGAATGAGCCATAAAGTATTGGTATTTTCATTTCCATTTTTTTAATTGCTTTTTATTTAGTTTTTGGCGGTGTGTCATTATGATGAAAAAGCAACATTTCTGGCTTCATTTTTTTTTTTTTTTTTTTTTTTTTTTTTTACAATGTTGCTGCACATAGTAATTAATTTGACTGCTTTATAGTTTCAAAATTATTTTTTTTTAATTCTGCAGCAGACTTAATGGGTTTTTTTCAGAGACTAAACCATCCCTACACCTGTAGATCAATAACTAGAGGGGTGTAATTTCCAAAATTTTGTCACTTCAGAGGGGTTTCTGCTCTTCTGGCACTTAGGGGCTCTGCAAATGGAGTCCGCAAATTATTTAGAAAAATCTGTGCTCCAAAAGTCAAATGGAACTCCTTCCCCCTGAGCACTGCTGCAGCCAAAGGTGTTGGTCATGCTATCTTGTTTTCCCTGCATGTTGAAATAAACCTGAAATCTTTTTCACCTGAAGAGCTGGATTCTCCTTACTTTGTTACAAATCCTAAGCTTCTCCTTATTAAATTTATACATTTGTATTTTATGCACGATGATATGTTATCTTTATTCTTATGTGCAGTTAAAATATAAGTTCTGGATAATTTCCATATTCTGTTTCAGAAACATCACTTGAAGAAACAGATGTTAAAGAAGAAAATGGAGTCTTTATCTTAAATGATGCAAACTTTGATACTTTTGTTACAGCTAAGGACACTGTACTTGTAGAATTTTATGCACCGTGGTAAGTAATTGCAAATTGTATCTCCTAGGAAGAACTGTGTAGTTTTACTGCAGATGCTTTACCATAAACAAGCACTGCTCTCCAAAGGTTGAATGAAAAAATTCTTTCGGTCTAATATAGCGCAATAAGGATATATGCTGATATTAGTTATTTAAACTTTATTAATTAGGCGCTCCTATTATTACAACGCGTTTCAGCGGAATTGCTTTCATCAGGTAAAATAGGAGCAGTCTGCCTAGCATGTACCTCTTCCTGGTAAATGTACCCTATCGTGGCATGTTTCCTCCATCCTGGCATGCATGTTTCCTCCATCCTGGCATGCATGTTTCCTCCATCCTGGCATGCATGTTTCCTCCATCCTGGCATGCATGGTTCCTCCATCCTGGCATGCATGGTTCCTCCATCCTGGCATGCATGGTTCCTCCATCCTGGCATGCATGGTTCCTCCATCCTGGCATGCATGGTTCCTCCATCCTGGCATGCATGGTTCCTCCATGCTGGCATGCATGTTTTCCCCATCCTGCTATGCATGTTTCCACATCCTGGCATGTATATTTTCCCCATCCTAGCATGCAGTGTACCCCATCCTGGCATGCATTGTACCCCATCCTGGCATGCAGTGTACCCCATCCTGGCATGCATGTCCCCCCCCCATGCTGGCAAGCATGTTTCCACCCCATCCTGGTATGCATGTCACTCCCCCCATGCTGGCATGCGCGTTCCCCCTCCCCCACCCCATGCTGGCATTTGCGTTCCCCCTCCCCCCACCCCATGCTGGCATGTGCGTTCCCCCTCCCCCCACCCCCACCCCATGCTGGCATGTGCGTACCCCCACCACCACCCCATGCTGGCATGTGCGTTCCCCCACACCCACCCCATGCTGGCATGTGCGTTCCCCCACACCCACCCCATGCTGGCATGTGTTCTCCCCCACCCCATGCTGGCGCTGGCCCCCCCATCCCCACCTTGGCACAGCCGCACATGAGTTATAAAAAAAAAAAAAAAAAAAGCAACACACAACTTACCTCCCTGCACACGCTCCGCCGCTGGGTCCTCAGTTCCCACGCGGTCAGAAGACCTCATTACGCCGCTGACGCTCCTCCGTCTCCTAGGCAACACACCTGCAGCCTGGGGGAGGAGGAGTGTCAGAGCGAGGAGAAATGTCTCCTCCGCTCCAACACAGCTTTGATCTGCCGGCGCGACTGCACCAGCAGATCAAAGCGGCAGGATCAGGCGACAGCACGCGTGCCAGCAGACTGGGCTCTGTGTGCCCCTGGTGGCACGCGTGCCATAGGTTCGCCATCACTGGTCTACACCCTTTAGGATTTTCTTAAAGGGAATCTTGACAGGTTATCTTTAAGCTTTAGAAGACTGACTTGTGTGGTCACATAAGTTTGAATGTAACTTTCTTGTGGTGTTTGCAATAACAAAAAAGGTCAACCTTGATATACTTAGTAAGTACTTTATAAATTATAAATATTATCTCTTTTTTTTTCTTCTAAAAGTACTATGTGTATTTTATTTCTTTATTTCTCCTGAACTTTTTGTTCTTAAGTAATTACATATCACAAAAATGGTTTTCCTTTTAGTTCACCTATTTAATGTTGTGTATTAGGTGTGGGCACTGTAAGCAGTTTGCACCGGAGTATGAAAAAATTGCAGAAACTTTAAAGAAAAATGATCCAGCTATACCTGTTGCTAAAGTAGATGCTACAGAAGCTACAAAACTTGCAAACAAATATGACATTAATGGATATCCCACAATAAAGATTTTAAAGAAAGGCCAACCAATAGATTATGATGGTTTGCGGACTGAAAAAGGTAAGTCACTAATAGCATATTCACACAATACCTTTCATTGACATATTTGCATGACTTGGAAATACAGGAGTATTGACATTTTCTAACCACATTATGACTTCCGAGTGTGAAAAACGCAGGAAAGATCTCTAAGGCTGGAAAAACACTTGTGCGTGTAAAATCGGTCCAAGTCTCATGCGGGAAAGTCGGACGATTTTAGTTCACTTGTCATCACTTTTCATCTGTGTGCTGTCAGTGTGCAATCAGTTTTTACCCTCATCAGCTGCTATTTATGTACAGGAGCATTTACATTGCTCTCTGTAACATGCGTGAAATGTATTGAGAAAAACGCATGTCACTAGGATGGTGTATGTGCTGTCTGTGTGACATGCTTTTTTTTCACGCACCCATAGACTTGCATTGCAGAGACTCGGCGAGAAACTCACAAACGCAGCATGCTGCGATTTTTTTTTTTTTTTTTTTTTTTTTTTTTTTTTTTTCTTAGTCCGATTTGGACTGAGAAAAAAATAGCAGATGGGAGCTGCCTTATTGATTAACATGTGTCAGAGTGCAATGTGAGATTTTCTCGCATTGCACTCATGCGAGTTAATCGCAAGTGAGAAGCCGGCCTAACTCAGTTTTCCATGCGATCCACTCTAGGAGAGAGAGACAATACACGCAGACTGCCATAACACACACACTCTGCCGTAACACACACTCACTCTACACAGCAAGCGGAAACTCACTGCCAAGACACGCACTCACTCTGCACAGTGAGGAGGAACACTGCCATAAAACACACACACACACACACACTCTTCACAGTGAGGGGAAACTCACTGTCATAACACACACACACACACTCTGCACAGTGAGGGGAAACTCACTGCCATGACACACACTCTCTCTGCACAGTGAGGTGAAACTTACTGCCATGACACGCACTCACTCTGCACAGTGAGGGGAAACTCACTGCCATGACACCCACACATTCTGCACAGTGAGGGGAAACTCGCTTCCATAACACGCATTTACTCTGCACAGTGAGGGGAAACTCACTGCCATGACACGCACTCACTCTGCACAGTGAGGGGAAATTCACTGCCATGACACACAAACATTCTGCACAGTGAGGGGAAAGTCACTGCCATAACACACACACACACACACACACTTTAAGCAGTGAGGGGAAACTCACTGCCATGACACGCACTCACTCTGCACAGTGAGGGGAAACTCACTGCCATGACACGCACACATTCTGCACAGTGAGGGGAAACTCACTGCCATGACACGCACACATTCTGCACAGTGAGGGGAAACTCATTGCCATGACCCGCACTCACTCTGCACAGTGAGGGGAAACTCGCTGCTATGACACGCACTCACTCTGCACAGTGAGGGGAAACGCACTTCCATAACACGCACTCACTCAGCACAGTAGGGGGAAACTCTCTTCCATAACACGCACGCACTCTGCACAGTGAGGGGAAACTCTTCCATAACACGCACGCACTCTGCACAGTGAGGGGAAACTCACTGCCATGACACCCACTCACTCTGCACAGTGAGGGGAAACTCACTGCCATGACACCCACTCACTCTGCACAGTGAGGGGAAACTCACTGCCATGACACCCACTCACTCTGCACAGTGAGGGGAAACTCACTGCCATGACACGCACTCACTCTGCACAGTGAGGGGAAACTCACTGCCATGACACGCACACATTCTGCACAGTGAGGGGAAACTCACTGCCATGACACGCACTCACTCAGCACAGTAGGGGGAAACTCACTGCCATGACATGCGCACACATTCTGCACAGTGAGGGGAAACTCACTGCTATGACACGCATTCACTCTGCACAGTGAGGGGAAACTCTGCTATGACACGCACACATTCTGCACAGGGAGGGGAAACTCACTGCCATAACACGCACTAACTCTGCACAGTGAGGGGAAACTCACTGCCATGACACGCACACATTCTGCACAGGGAGGGGAAACTCACTGCCATAACACGCACTAACTCTGCACAGTGAGGGGAAACTCACTGCCATGACACGCACTCACTCTGCACAGGGAGGGGAAACTCAATGCCATAACACACACACACACACACACACACACACACACACACTCTGCACAGTGAGGGGAAACTCACTGCCATGACACGCACTCACTCTGCACAGTGAGGGGAAACTCGCTGCCATGACACGCACACATTCTGCACAGTGAGGGGAAACTCACTGCCATAACACGCACACAAGCACACTCTGCACAGTGGGGGGGAACTCACTGCCATGACACGCACTCACTCTGCACAGTGAGGGAAAACTCGCTGCCATGACACACACTCACTCTGCACAGTGAGGGGAAACTCACTGTCATAACACACACTCACTCTGCACAGTGAGGGGAAACTCACTGCTATGACACGCACACATTCTGCACAGTGAAGGGAAACTCGCTGCCATGACACGACGTAGTCACTCTGCACAGTGAGGGGAAACTCACTGCTTTGATACGCACACATTCTGCACAGTGAGGGGAAACTCCCTGCCATAACACGCACTAAGTCTGCACAGTGAGAGGAAACTCGCTGCCATGACACGCACTCACTGCACAGTGAGGGGAAACTCACTGCTATGACACGCACTCACTGCACAGTGAGGGGAAACTCACTGCTATGACACGCACACATTCTGCACAGTGAGGGGAAACTCACTGCCATGACACGCACTCACTCTGCACAGTGAGGGGAAACTCGCTGCCATGACACGCACTCACTGCACAGTGAGGGGAAACTCACTGCCATGACACGCACTCACTCTGCACAGTGAGGGGAAACTCGCTGCCATGACACGCACTCACTCTGCACAGCGAGGGGAAACTCACTGCTATGACACGCACTCACTGCACAGTGAGGGGAAACTCACTGCCATGACACGCACTCACTCTGCACAGTGAGGGGAAACTCACTTCCATAACACGCACTCACTCAGCACAGTAGGGGGAAACTCTCTTCCATAACACGCACGCACTCTGCACAGTGAGGGGAAACTCTTCCATAACACACACGCACTCTGCACAGTGAGGGGAAACTCACTGCCATGACACCCACTCACTCTGCACAGTGAGGGGAAACTCACTGCCATGACACCCACTCACTCTGCACAGTGAGGGGAAACTCACTGCCATGACACGCACTCACTCTGCACAGTGAGGGGAAACTCACTGTCATAACACACACTCACTCAGCACAGTAGGGGGAAACTCACTGCCATGACACGCATTCACTCTGCACAGTAGGGGGAAACTCACTGCCATGACACGCGCACACATTCTGCACAGTGAGGGGAAACTCACTGCTATGACACGCATTCACTCTGCACAGTGAGGGGAAACTCACTGCTATGACACGCACACATTCTGCACAGGGAGGGGAAACTCACTGCCATAACACGCACTAACTCTGCACAGTGAGGGGAAACTCACTGCCATGACACGCACTCACTCTGCACAGTGAGGGGAAACTCACTGCTATGACACGCACACATTCTGCAC